>NW_004754913.1:574448-586010 GCF_000188695.1 Salpingoeca rosetta | reverse complement strand
GTGTGTGTGTGTGTGTGTGTGTCGTGTGTGTGTGTGTGTGTGTGTGTGTGTGTGTGTGTGTGTGTGTGTGTGGTTCCTGTCCACATCGTCTTTCTCTTCTACTTGTGCTGACATGTTCTTCCATGGCAACAAACACCTGTCTGCGCCCATTGCCGCCGCTTGTCCTGGGATCACAGGGTGACAGCGTGACCATCTCCACCATTACCGAGCAGGCCGACAACCTTCGACAGGTGCGCCCGTCTTGGTAACCGCATTTGTCATGCGAATGTGTTCTTGTTGTGCTTTCAACTGTGCCTGTGCCTCCTCCTTTGTTCACGCACACACACTCACACACACACACACACACTCACACACAACCAATTAACGAATGCGTTGCACGTGCCAGATGGTGGCTGAGGAGATTGAGAACATGAAGTTGGATGTTGAGTTTCTGCGTCAGTGCATTGACGGCGAGCACGAGTACAGGTGAGGCGATGCCATCAGCTGCTCCTACTCGTTGAGTCTTGTGCCCGGGGTGTGTTTTGCCGTGCTTTTGTTGTTGGCGGTGTCATGCACATTCTCAAACGTTCACACGTTCACACGTTCACGCGCGCACACACACACACACACACACACACACACACACACACACCCACGTCCACACACACACACACCACGTCCACACACACACACACACACACACACACACACACACACGTCCACACGTTCACACACACAATATACATGCACGTACGGCAGGTCACAGCTGCTCAGCCGCCGCCAGCAGGAGAGCGAAACGGTGACGCTGAGTGAACTTCGCGATGCACGTGCTGCCCTCGAGCGCGAATATCTGCAGCAGGCGGCAAGCCGGACCGCAAATCCTGCGGACACACACACGATGGCTAGCAAACCGCCCCCGCTCAAAGCCAAGCGAGATCTGCCTGTGAGTCACAGCAAAAATTGCAGCATGCGTGTGTTTCTTTTGGTGTGCGTACGTGTACGTGTGCGACCGTGTGTTTCAGCGTGTTAGCGCGTAATCGCACTCATTTTCTTTGTTCAAGTTGTTCTGATTTCTTGCTTGTTCTTCCTTCCTTCCTCCTCCTCACCACCCAATTCACCACCACCACCACCATGACCACCACCACCATGACCACCATGACCAACACCATGACCACCATGACCACCACCACCATGACCACCACCACCGTGCCCAGGCTGTGCGCCGTCCGCCCACGACTGCTGGGCAGCGGCGGCTACCGCGACCAACAACCGCATCCTTACACACGGCGGCACACGCGCAGCGCACAATACCGCCCCTCCCCTTCCCACACCACCACGGATCGCAACACCACCAACAACAACAACTGCAACAACAACATCAGCAGCAACAACAACAACTACGGTTGCAAAGAGGTGACCCCACCAGCACCAGCACCAGCACCAGCACCATTAGCAGTGCCAGTGCGCGCGCGAATGGTGCTCGCCGCGCACCTCAACCGCCACCACCGCCAGTCGATGCGAAGCGGAACGCAAGCGGCGTTGCCTCATCTCCTGAACGCCAAAGACCAAGGCTCGGTGCGTGCTTGGCTTGGGTTTGTCATGCGTTGCTTTGATGTTTGCTTGGTTTGGTACGTTTAGCTTCATTTGCAATGTGTCGCTTCGCTTGGGGGTTGTGTGCGTGCCAGAACTGTGTGTCGCATTTCCTCATCGTTACGCCATCATCGTTACGCCACCCATCACCACCCATCAGCATCTGCGAGCGCATCTGCCCGCGCCCGCCGTCTGCTCAAGTCAGACTCCGCCAACCGTCAGCTCCCAATGCCACCACAACCCCCATCATCATCGTCATCATCATCACAGCACCATAGGAGACGGCAGCCATGCCCACCTCCCGCCGCACACACCAAGTGACGGATTGCTTTGTGTGTTTTGTATCAACAACGACAACAACGTCGAATTGCTTGCAGGCATGCAAGCAGGGTCTACTGTTGTTGTGCCTTGGCGTGAATCTTCACCATCGCACCATCACACCCATTAGCATGCCGCAGAGTACCTGTGCTTGCTGAGCTGTTGTACATATGATGTGCTCGACTTTGGTCGGTATTCTACCTTGTATTGTATGTATTTGGGCACCTCGGCCAACCAACAATAATGCGCAGCAGACATGTCCCTTCGCCTCACAGTTTGCCTCTCGTGCTCAGTAGAAACCGCAGTCTGCAATTTCCTTTCGCCCGCGGATCGAGAGGCCCGAGCGCGTGTTGCACTGCGCATTCACCCCCGTCGACACAATGTAGTGGAACCAGTAGCTGTGTGGAGCAAGAAGGAAGGCGGGGAGGGGGGGGGTGGAGGTGGTGAGGACCGTGGTGTTGAGAATGAAAGGAATTCAAGGGAAGAAAGGGCAAGTGGAATTGGCAACAGACAGACAGACAGACTCACAGACACAACAAAACAAACATACCTTGGGATGTAGAGGACGTCGCCGGCGCGAAGAACGACTTGCGCCGCCCTGAAGCGCAAACACACACACACACATGGTGTGAAGATGAACACAAGGGGGTGTATGTGTGGGTGAGTGACAAAGCGATAGAGTGCGTGCAGCGAGAGGAAGAGAGAGGGTGCGTGTTGTGTTGTATGTTCATTGTGAGGCAAGAAGCACACTAAACAGGCAGAGAGACAGACGGATGGACAGATGGACAGATACATGGATGTGCGTACATTGCGTTCTTCATCTTTGGGAATTCGTTGAGATCGAGGTCACTCCAGTCCGCCTTGGCGTGGCGCGCTGACGTGACGTGGTGGCACAGAGGGCGTGGTATGAGGTGGGGTGGCGACCACATGATTGGTGGAGCACATGGGTGCATGTGCACACACAGATGGAGACGAACGAACGAACGAACGAACGAACGAACGAACGAACGGACAGCCACACAAAACACACACACACACACACACACACACAGGCACACAGACACACGACACACAGACACAGACACACACATCAACCTCCTCACCCTCTGGGTGGCCGCGCGGGTAGAGGTAGAGGTTTGGGCACTCCTCGGGCGGGAGGAGGATGTAGCGCTTTGCACCGCGAAGAATCGTGACAAAGTTGCGGCCGCCGTCGTAGTGCGCCTCGGCAATGATCCCGCGTGCACCGAACCGGCAGTTGATGCCCTGGAACATCGTGAGCATGCAGCAGTAGCGGTGATGAGGATGATGATGATGATGATGATGATGATGATGATGATGATGATGATGATGATGATGATGATGATGATGATGATGATGATGATGATGATGATGATGATGATGATGATGATGATGATGATGATGATGATGATGATGACGATGACGATGATGATGACGATGATGTGTGTGTGTGGGGGGGGGGAAGGGGAAGGAAGAGTAAGGTCATGAGTCAACCATCATCATCAGGAACAGCGATAAATTGTGACAGTAACTGTGCTCGATGCATTGATGGTGCACCATCAATAGGATGCTCATACTCACCCTGTTCTGCGAAGGGTCGACGAGGAAGAAGTTGTGCTGTGGAACCCATTCAGGGAAATCCTCACGAATCCACCTGGTGTTGTCGACACGGCGCCGTGCGGAGAGAAAAACAAGCGCGCGTTATTGAAGGTCAAGCGCCATTTTCAGACAGAGACCATAGACAGACCCACAGACCCACACACACGCACACACACACAGAGCGCTGGACTGACGAGTTTGGGCCGACGGAATTGAGCTGGAGATAGTAGTGGTCGTCGTTGAGGGAGGCCTTGTCTGTCTCGTACGCCTTCTGCAGCCATTGTTTGAACGTCATCGTCGCACTTGACGTGGGCGGCCTGCAGCAAAGCACACGCGCGCATGTACAGAGAGAGAGAGGGAGGGAGGGACACACACACACACACACACACACACACACACACACAGGGACGGAGACAGACAGACACAAGGCATAGGCATTCGGGTTGTGAGTATCGTGAGGAGTGTCGGTACGGTAAGCACACCCATTCATGAGGTGGTTGAGCACGCGCGTATTCATGCCACGCACTTGTAGTTTTTCTGCTGCTTTGCGCCCCTGCGGTTGTAGTACTGAGAGGCAATGAGAAGGCAGTGCACATGGAATGAGGAACCAGCGAGGATGGGGTTCTAGTGAGCGCACGCAAGTGTGATTCCCAAGCACACATACACACATACACATACACATATACGCACACACCGCACACATGCAAGAACGCACCATAAAGTGGTTGCTGGTTGACTTGGTGACGCTGTGCTTTGTGTTTCCAAAGCGCTTGATGAGGTATTCGTCACTGCCCCACTTCTCTGCAACGTCGTTGATCATCGGCACGTTGTGCAGCACAAACGGAACCTGGACAACACCAAAATGCGAACAACGAAGAAACACGTGTGAGTTCTCACGTCACATCTTGTGCGTGCGTGTATGTGTGTATGTGTGTATGTGAGTATGTGTGCACATGTATGTACGTGTGCATGTGATAACCTCGTGCCAGCGAAGATACTCTGCTCGCTTGCGCTGCGTCTCGTTCTGGTAATCAAAGCGCTCCAGCGTGCCGTGCTCAATCCCGGGGATATCCGGGACATCAGGCTGCACACATGCACACACACAGGCACACAGAGGTTTATATGAGATGCGTGCCATGCGTACGTGCCATTCGTCATGTGTGTGCGTGTGTGCATGTGTGCGTGTGTGCGTGTGTGTATTTGAGAGCGACGCGAGTGGGGTATGCAACATCTACACGCGTGACGCAAGCCAAGGCAGCAGCAGCAGCAATACGACAATAACAACGGCACCTCATCTGGGGGCCATTCGTTGAGGAACGTGGGCAGCGGTTTCAGCGGCGGATACGGCTCGTAGCGCTGCGCGCGCGCGTGTGTTGTGTGTGTGTTGTGTGTGTGTGTTGTGTGTGTGTGCGTGTGTGTGTGTTGTACGTATGTGAGACTGGGTTTAGACACGCGCTTGTGAGGAAAAGGGGTGGGTGGAACAGTTGACAAAAGCACACCCGTCCATCGCAGCAACGTGTAAGTTCCCATCACCATCATCACCACCATCGCCACCACCTTGATCAGTGCCTCGTCCGGGTAGTATGGCTCGCCGTCAAACGAGTTCTTGTTGCGCTGCGCCAGCTGTGCCATGTAGCGGCGGTCACTCGGGTACGGGTGCTGGTTCAGCAGTCGCGAGAACGTGTTCTCAATGCCGCCGCCGTTGGCACCACCCTGCTTCATGTCAATCTGAATCTCACCAAATCCCTCCACGGGCTTGCGTTCAGGGAGGACGCGTGGCTGACGGGAGGCGACGAAGGAGGGGAGAGGGGGCGGCGGGATAGGGCATTTCCACGGCAGGTGAGATTGACTGGAAAACGAAGCTTGGTTTCACGCCGACACACACACAGACACACATACACACACACACACACACACACACACACACACACACACACACACACACACACACACACACAGACAGACACACGCACACACCTCCAACCGAACGAAACAAGACAATTCCTCCGCCCCTTCACTGACCGTGACGTCGACCTGGTCCATGTACTTGTGGTAGTGGCCCTCAAGCTCCGTGTACAGCGGGCGGAGGGTCGACTCGGCGAATGTGCGCAGCTGCTCGCTCGCACGGTCCTGCTTTGTCTTTGAATCGTCGGAAAACTTCTTCACACCAGCCCGGCCCTGATGGTGGTGGTGGCGGTGGTTGTGGCGGTGTTGAAGATGACGATGATGATCGCAGCGAAACTGTCAGCATCTTTGGACAGCGAAACCATTCACAAACAAACAAACAAACAAACAAACAAACAAACAAACAAACAAACAAACAAACAAAAAAAAACAAACAAACGAACGAACAAAAAAAAAACAAACGAACGAACAAAAAACAAACAAACAAACAAACAAACAAACAAACAAACAAACAAACAAACAAACAAACAAACAAACGAACGAACAAGCAAGCAAGCAGTTAAACAAGCAGACACAACAAAACAAGCACAAAGGTCTGTCGGCGCACCTTTGAGTACTCCTGGGCAACGTTGACCATGTTGCGCTTGACGGAGGGCGTTGGGGTGTAGCCAAAGTGGACGGGGAACACGCGGGTGTAGAGCACGTCGGGCAGGTCGTGGTAGTTGACGGCAATCCCGTTGGGCGACTGGTGGCGCGACGACGCAGACGGAGATGAAAAGAGGGAGGAGGGGTTGAGTGGTGGTTGAGGGAGAGCAATGAAGGCGAGGGGGACAACAAAGAGATAAGGAGACAGGGTCTTGGAAAGTACACGGACACACAGGCAAACAGCTCTTGCACAAAGATGCAACAGCAGGTATGTCAGTGTGATAGTGTGCTAGCTCGCGTGCACACATGCACAAGACACGTACGCGTACACTTGGCGATTACCGAGTCGAGCGCGTGCAGGGCGCTGTCACAGAGCGTTGCGAGATGCGCAGCACAAAACTGTTGTGGCAGGTGAGGAGGAAGGAGGAGAGGGCTGGGCGGTCAAATTGGGGAAGTTGGGTGGCACGCTACGATACACAAACCACTCAGACATCCAGCCAGACTCAGCCAGCCAGACACACACATACACACACACACACACGCACACACACAACAACAACACACAACACACACATTCACAAACACACACACACGCACACATTCACACACACACACACACACAACACACACATTCACAAACATCGTTATCGCACCTCCTCGTCGCTCGGGTTCTTGCTGCGGATGTAGCGGCGGTGCAGTGGTGTTGGGCTGTTCTTCGCCCGGAGGCACGGCACCTTGGCACTGCACCACAAGGCCGCGGCAGCAGCGATGGAAGTTGGAGGAGGGAGGGGGAGAGGGGTTGCAAGAGGTAAGGCGTGCAGTGTGGCAGAGTTGCATGAGTGAGCGAGATATGTGTGGTGTTGCTGCCGTGAGCGGACTCGAAACAATACATGAACTGGCACAACGGTGGCAGGTTGACACTGTTGGGCCAAAACCGAGCACACTGTACGGCATTGTTGCTGAACTGAACTCACCCTGCCGGCACCTTCTGCTTGAAGTGCGAGGCCATCACCTCCACGGGGTCGCGGTACACAAACATCCACGGCACCTCGGGGAATGCCTGCAGGCAACACCAAGAACAAAAAAAAGGGATGGTGTGTGTTGGTGAGGTTACACGTGTACGTGCGTGTGGTATCGGGAAGACAAGCGAGCAAGGGCGACGCACGCACTGCTGCGCTTACAAACAGACACGTAGACACACAGAAACACACACACACACAAACACAGACAGACACACAGACACACAGACAGACAGACAGACACACACACACAGAAACACAGAAACACACACAGAAGCACACACAGAAACACAGACACACACATACACACACACCACAGCACCTCTGTGTAGAGCGGGATTGCGTTGGCATTGACGGACTGGAACTTGAAGAAGAGGCGCTTGTGGCGCACCGAGTTGGACATGGCGCGCAGCAAAACACGCATCATCTCGGCCTGCAAAGCACGCGGCACCGTGATGACAGGTGATGACGGGGGGGGGAGGGCAACGGAGGTGAGGTTGGTGAGCACACGCATATGTCATATGTGCGTCAATTGGAAAGGCAAACGATGGCCAGACAGAAAACACTCAGTGCACAGACAACACGCACCACAGACACAACGCTCTGCTACTCTTTTCAAACGCACAGACAGACAGACAGACAGACAGACAGCCATACAAACAGACAGACAGACAGACAGACAGACAGACACACACACACACACATTGCGGCGCACCTTCTCTGGGAGCGGGGCGGGACAGTGAAGGGCGATGGCGGGAGGGGGCGCCGACTCCGAGAAGACTAGGTTGTCTGGATCGGCCGCCAAGATGTTGGCAATCAGCGTCGAGCCGACGCGGGACTCGTGGAACACAAACCCGGCTGGGTCCAGCGTCTCGGGAATGCCGAAGCGAAGATCGTTGAGGGTTACCGTCATGGTGTTGCCCTTGCAATTGGACACACGCAGCAGGTCCTTGAACATCGGGTACTTGTATGGCTCTGCCGTGTACGCTTCGATGTTGAGGCGGCACAGCTCCACCTTGGTCTTCATGCCCTGGCACCTGCCCACAGAGATGGGGAAGTAGCCGTCCGGGATGCGGGTGACGCTTCTCTTTGATTTCTTGGACGAGAACAGATGGCGATCCACGTGGCCGTGTGCTGCTGGCGCCTGCAGCTCCTGCATATCCTTCCGGTATGAGGTGTGCAGGTGGATCGTGTACAGCAGCAGGCCGACGATGGCCGTTGCCATCAGCACCTGTTGTTCAAGCACAGGGTTGTTGTTGTTGTTGTTGTTGTTGTTGTTGTTGTTGTTGTTGTTGTTGTTGTTGTTGTTTGTTGTTGTTGTTGTGTTCAGGCAAAGCGCAACGTGTGAGCTTAAAGGCATGGCAGCGAGAGGGCAATCGAGGAGAGCAAGATGGAAAGGGCGAAAGGCCGATGCCGTCGATTGGATCCATAACCGCTTGAGCAGAGCCAAAAACAAACAAAATCAACACCCATGCATGTATGTTGTGACAACATATTATGGATGGCTGGCGTTGCCAACAAACGGCACCAACCAGACCAACCAACCACTCACAACAACCAACCAACCGCCCGAAGCCTCGGTTCCATTTCTTCCACAACGAAACGCCACAACGCTACAACAACACATAAATGCACGACGACAGCCAGCCAGCCAGCCATCGACAGTTGTCACAGCACGAGCACGAGCACGAGCACGAGAGCGCAGCACGCACCGGCACGGTCGATCCCGACTTGAACAGCCGCATCGTGTGCTGCTGACGCTGGTTGTGGTGGGCGGTGTTGTTGTGTGGATGATGACGAAAGCCGCACTCGCTTTGGCGTAAAGTTGTGCACTTGCATGCGTTGCAAATTGTAGGGTTGGTTCTGGTGCAATTTGCAAAATACTGTCCTTCTTTTGTGTGTGTTTTGGCGCTGAAGAAGCACGACACACACACACACACGCACACACACACACACACACACACACACACACACACACACACACACACACACACACACACACACACACACACACACACACACACACACACACACACACAGCATACACACACACACCCACACACAACATCGGCATGGGGGTTGTGACGACGCTGGTGGACCAGGTGGTGCAGACACAGCCGTTGGTCATAGCTGTGTTGGTGCTGCTTGGCTTCCTGCTGCGAGAAGTGGTGGCGCGCTTCCTTGGCACAGCAGGTAAGTACGCCGTGCATGTGAACGTGGCATGCAACTGTCTTTGCTTCGTGCTTCTTGCCATGTCTTGTTGCACCGGTCGTTGCGCACGCTCACACATGCAACGCGTATGATGATGACGATGATGATGATGATGATGATGACATGATGGTGATGGTGATGATGATGCTGCTGCTGCGTATGATGATGATGCGATTGCACTGTGAAGCTGCAGCACCCGCCAAGAAGAAGCAGAGTGCCAAAACTGACACGTTTGAGTCGTGTGCCCCGGATGAGGACAATGACCCCGAGCACGCTCCCGGTCAGTTTGCATGTGCGCGCTCGCGCGTGTGTGTATCAGGGCTTTTGTTTATGTTTCATCCAAGTCTTCTTGCTGACTCACTGAAGATGACAATGGCTTCATCTGGGAACAGGTCCCAGCAAGGAGGAAGAGGAGGCCGAGATGGTGCCGTTGTCGTTCACGCGTTACTCTCCCAGTGAAATGCAACAGAGGTGATCGGGACAACCTGCTGACGGGAAATGGTGGTGGTGGTGGTGGTCGTGGAGGGAAGAAGTTGTCAATGGGACTGTTTCCAGTCTGCAGCACGAAGAGCGGCGTCACATAATTGTTGTTGGTGTTGCGTGAGTGTATGTGTGTATGTGTGTGTGTATGTGTGTGTGTGTGTGTCTCTCTCTCTCTTTCCGTGTCCCTCCCCATCTCTCTCCCTCTCTGCAGCGCGTCTGCCTCACATCCACCTTGTCTCCATAACTCACCAGGGCTGCCGAGTTTTATGAGTTGATGAACAAGCGGCGCACTGTCCGCCACTTTTCCAGCGACCCAATCCCAGAGGGCGTGCTGGAAAGCATCATCCACGTAAGCGTCGTTGTCCTGCTTGCGCTGGTTTTGTTGTCTCCTGAGCAGCCTGATGGACATCTGTGTGTTGAGTGATAAGTGACACGAACATGATGAGGCTTGATGTAGGTCCAACCGTTTCCTTTTTCACAAATGAGCACACATTGACACGTGCGTGCGTGCATATGCATGTGCATGTGTGTGTGGTGTGCGTGTGCGTGTGTGCATATGTATACACGTGTGCATACATGTGTGTGTTTGTGTGTTTGTGTGTGTGCATACGTGTGTGCGTTTGTACATTGCGTGCATACCTGTGTGTGCAGTGTGCCGGTACGGCGCCGTCTGGTGCGCATACGCAGCCGTGGCAGTTTGTTGTCGTACGCGATGCAAAGTACAAGCAGCAGCTTCGCGCTCTGATCGAGGTTCGTGTCCAGCACCGCAGCCATGAGGCATTACTGTTTCCTGCGCACACTTCTTGCATCCACCCCATTCACACATCCGAAAGCGGAGTGCAGCATTGCGTATTGCGCGTCACACGACAACGCATACAACGTGCCGGCACCAACCTGCTCCAATCACGCATGTGTGCTGTGTGTGTGTGTGTGTTCTGCGTGCGTGTGCGTGTGTGGGTTCTGTGGTGTGTGTGTGTGTGTGCGCTGCGGTATGACATGTGGTGTGTTCTGCGTGTGTTCTGCGTGTATGTGCGTGTGTATGTGCGTGTGTGTGTGTGTGCAGGAAGAGGAGGAGATCAACTACCGCCGGCGGATGGGCGATCAGTGGGTCGAGGACCTGTCACCGCTCCAGACAGACTGGCGCAAGCCATACATCGAGACAGGTGCAGTGTTGATGACGATGCTGATGATGCTGGGGAGGTGGTGGTGGTGGTGATTGTTGGTGGGTGACTTGAATGTGTGTTGTTGCATGGGCGTGGTGGTTTTGTGATGGGGTGTCTGTACTTCGCTTGCTTTCACATACACACATACACACATGCACACATGCACACATACACACACACACATACACACACATACACGCATACACATCCACACAATGCATGTATGCATGTGCAGCGCCTGCGAGCGTGATTGTGCTGCGGTCGCCGTACAGCTTCGACGAAGACGGCAACAAGCGCATCCACTACTACCACGAGCTCAGCACTGGCATTGCGTGTGGCCTGCTTGGTAATGTAACGTTTGTGAGGGGTCGAAGGTGGTTGAACAGGGGTATGATGTTGGTGGAATCCGTGGTGTGTCGTCGTTGCGCATAGGACGAGTGGAGCGTTGATCGGTTACGGCGCTGAGCATCTTGTGTAATCATTCACACCATGACACACACACACACAGACAGACACACAGACAGACACACACACACACACACACACACACACACACAGACAGACAGACCGACACACACACACACATATACACACACACACACACACACACACACACAGACAGACACACACAC
>NW_004754913.1:568095-574120 GCF_000188695.1 Salpingoeca rosetta | reverse complement strand
CTTCTTCTCTACTACCACACACACACACACACACACACACACACACACACACACACACACACACACACACACACACACACACACCCTTGCCGGTGCTGTGTTGTGTTTCAGGTTGTGCTGCTGCTCCCGATCGGGTATCCAAGCGAGGAGTGCCACGTGCCGAATCTTCATCGAAAGGCGCTCAAGGACATCATGACCGTGTTCTGATGTGGCGGCAGTGGCGCTGACGTGCATACACACGCACACGCACACACACATGGAGAGAGATGAAGAGTGAGAAGTCGCCCCGGAGTCATTTCCATTCACACACACACACACATACACGCATACACACGCACACACACACACACACATACACACACACGCACGCGCGCGCACACACACACACTGCCGCAGTTGTTACCAGCGCACTTGTTCGTTACAGTTTGTCTGGTGCCTTGTTTCACTCCAGCAAGTTTGATGTTCATCATGCTACATCTGCCACGCCACACGGCGCTTCAAAGCTTCAAAGCCGCTTGCTTTGTCTCTCCTTCCAACCCGATCCCACCCCCCCCCCCTCACCTTCACACTCCATCTCTCCTCACAACCCATGTGGTCTTGAACGCAAACGACTGTGTGTGTACTCGCAATCAAACGAACCAAAAGAGCAACTGGGGAAAACTGATGTCACACATCATGTCACAGCACTGCATCACATGTCAAATCCACACCTCACTTCGCAACACAACATCGCACAGATGACAGCAAACCATCATATCACACCACCATGGGAATGAACACACCCCTCTCATGCACGAAAATGAACAAAGTGCCACCACCACCACCACCACCATCTCATCAGCTATCACACAAACTTGTACGTGGTCACGTTGTCTAAGATACAGCACAAGGGCATACACACACTCCGCTCATCGAAACAAAGGAAGGATGGCTGGAGTGACACTTTGCCACTGCTTAGCAACAGCAAGGAACAGGGAGATCAAACAGGAACAAGAACGATCAGCACCAACAACATCAACAAAAACAAGAACAAGAACAACAAGAACAACAAGAACAACAAGCAAACAAACAAACAGCTCAAGTCCACACCAGTGTTCGGCTTCATGCAACCAAACCACTACTGCAGCAGCAATCACGCCCAGTTGCTGCCGTGATCAGTGCTGGCACCACACCCCCACGCCTCAACTTTGCGCCTGCTGCTTCTTATCGCTCTGCTTGCCACCAGCACCGTTGCCTGTGGCTGCAGACCCGGCCAGCTTGCTACCACCTTCATCCTCCAGTTGCTGTTGTTGGTGTTGCTGTTGTTGCTCTGCTTCCCTTTCTTGGTGCTGTTCGTGGTGCCGTTGCTGTTGCTGGTCGCTGTTGTCGCCACCACCACTGTTGGTGTGCTGCTCCCTCTGCTGTGTTGCCCCAGCAAGCATCGCCTCGTCCGTCTGTGTTGGCGGCAAAACAATCTCCTGCTCACCCTGCTGCTGCTGCTGCTGCTGCTGCTCATGTTGTTCATGTTGTTCATGCTGCTGTTGGGGTTGTTGCCCTTGATGTTGTTGTTCGTGCTGTTCGTGGTGTTCGTGGTGGCGCTGTGGCACGTCTGTGTCCGACTGCAGCCTCTGCTGGCTCAGCGCCCGGGACTGGGAGAAGTGGACCACAAAGCAGCGCGCACACAGGAACGACGTCGGGTCACACGAGCAGTACGTGCGGATCTTCCGCGTGCAGCCAATCCCCGTGCACTTGTGCTGGTTGTACTTGGTGGCCACCTTTGTCCACTGGCCCAGCACAAACTTGCCCGAGTATGTCGGCGCGGTGAGCAAGCGGTGGTCGCCACCAACCAGCATGGATGCGGGCGGTGGCGCCTTGACAGCACCTGTGGCCGCTCGCTTCCTGGCAGGGCCCCCGTTGCTGTCCAGTCCACCAACATCACCACCACCGGGCGCCGTTGGCGACGTGTCCACGGCACCCGTGCCTGCAGGCATCGAGGAAGCAGCAACGTTACCACCAATGCCGCTCGCAGCAGTGGCAGCAGCAGTGGCAGCCGCGGTGCGCTTACCACGTCGACCAGCGGCATGGAATGCGCTGCCACTGCCACCGACGGCTGGGAGGTCTTCGTGGAGGAGGTGGTTGTGCACAAGTTGGCGGATCAATTCTCCGCGGAAATGCGTGCGGGAGAGAGGACCAAGCTCCCTGGAGCCGCGTTTGAAATGGTTGAACGCAAGGAACGTGTTCACCTCCACAACGCCCAGCATGAAGGCAAACTGGCCCAGGTCCCACGACTTGAAAGGCAGCGCTGTCTCTAGCGGCATCACGTGCGCGCGCAGTGCGCTGTTGCGGTCCACAATGAACCGCGCAGCCTGGATGGTGTCAAAGGCTTCGGGAAACTTAAGGGTCACAGTGCTCCCTGCGGTGGAGGCATCGCCCACGGCGCCAGTCGTTGTAGCTGCAGACCCGGACGGCGTCGCTCCTGTTGCTGACGATGGCGGTGCGGCTGCTGACGATGAGGATGTTGGCGGTGGTGTTGTTGATGATGAACTCGCTGTTGTTCCTCCCGGTGTTCCCAGCAACGGCTGCTGCTGCTGCTGCTGCTGCTGCTGCGTCGGGGTGGAAGTGGGCGGTGCGGTGCGCGTGTGGTAGGTGCCAGTGCGAGCGAGCGAGATCCATGTGGACAGGGCAATGCTCACGTGCGTTGGCTCGTTGAAGCCCGCCACCATCAGCGGAATGCTCATGCCCATCTTCTCGCCACCACGCGCTGCTATCACTGTTGCTGCTGATGATGATGCTGCTGCTGCTGACGACGAGGTCGCACCAGCATCACTCGTGGCGCTGGCGTGTGTGCGGGCGGCGGTGCCGTGGACAGCAACAGCTGCGCCCGTGGGCTGGCTGGAGAGCACACGCGTTAGGGCATCGGCAGCAGCGGCAAGGTGCTGCGGCCACGACCCGCCCCGTTTCGTCACCGCACACGTCCCGTGCACACCCACCTCTGCCAGGGCTGCAATCGCCTGCACCGTCGCCATGTCGCTGCCGACGACCACCATCTTGTTGGTGCGCCAGATGCTGCGTGTCAGCCGCAGCAGCAGCCCGGCCACCTTCCCGGCGTCGCTGAATGCCGGCGGCGGCGTTGTTGGTGGTCGTGGGATGGCCTCCTCAAGCTCAAGCGCATACACGATGCGGGTGAGCGTGCAGCCCAGCGCGTGGTACGTGTTGCCAAAGCGGTGCGGGCTGCGGTACCCGGGCGCAGAGCACGGCCACGTGGCGTGGGTCGGGTACACCCACAGCGAGCGTGCCGTGTCCACGTCGCTGATGGACGAGGGCGCAAAGTGCGCCGCCATGTTGGCGTTGAATGCCATCATCATGTTGCGCACGCCACTCATACGGTCCCGCTGCAGGTCGCTGTCGCTGGCGAGCGTCAGGCTGTCCATGATCTGACGGAAGCGGGCCTCGGTCATGAGGTGCGCGAGCGACGGCACGGCCAAGAAGCCGCCGGCATCCCCGTCTCGGGCGTTGCTGGCGCGGGCGGGCGCCCAGAACTCGTGGAGGTCGCGGCCGGGGTGGGATGCAATGGTCAGCCACAGGCCCACAAACTGCAGCAGCTCGCCCATGTGCAGGTTGAGGGACGGGTTGCGCTTGTTGGACAGCGGCAGCAGCACGTCCTGCATCCACTGGGAAGGCAGCATGAGCTCAAACAGGCGTGCCATGCTTAGGAACGCGCTGTCGGCCACGCCAACCAGCGCAGGCTGGCGCTCGCCAAGCGCGGGCGCCGGGTTCTTCACAGTTGGGTGGATCTCCGGCTGCACGTTGTTGTAGTCAAACTGGATGGAAAAGGGGCCCGTCTCATCTGGTGGCAGTGGGCCCTCTGCACGCTCAAGCATGTCATCATGCAGAGGTGGGCCCACTTCCACGGTCAGGTCTGGCATCGGTTGCGTGGGCACTGCTGACACTTGCACGCCCATGGCAGCAGGGCTGGCGCGTGTTGCGTGTGAGTGTTGCTGTTGCTGCTGTTGCATACGTTGCTGTTGATGCTGATGCTGCTGCTGCTGTTGCATACGTTGCTGTTGATGCTGCTGCTGTTGCTGCTGCTGCTGTTGCATACGTTGCTGTTGATGCTGTTGCTGCTGCTGTTGTGCATCCATGGTGGTGGTGGGCACTTGTGATGCAAGGATGCGCATGCCATCGTGTTGTGCGCCTGCAGAATGCGGAGGGGGCGCTGTTGCCGGCGCATACCCCACGGGTACGGGCAAGCTCAGGGCTGCAACCGTGGATGCAGGCGTTGGGTGGCCCATCATGGCGCTGTTGGGCACTGGAACAGCGTCAACAGGTGCCGGGTGGCCCGGCACCATCCCTGCAGGCGCTGGTGTGGTGGTGTTGTTGCCTGGTGGCGGCGCGGTTGCTGCTGCCGTTGCCGTTGCCGTTACTCTGGAGGTGGCTGGAGCACCGCCCGTGGGCTGATGCGTCGTCATTGGGTTCATGGCGCAGGTGAGGACACCAATGGACGTGAGAGGAAGGAGAGGAAGGAGAGGAAGGGGAGGAAGGGGAGGAAGGAGAGGAGAGGTGAGAGGGGAGGCGAGACCAGCAGAAGGGCAGTTGTGTGGCGGTGTGGAGGGCGACAACAACGGCAAAAGCAGAAGAAGACGCGCCAACGGCCACGCCTGAAATCAGTATTCAGAGCTTAATTCAGTATCAGACACAGTCGACAAACACTTGAAAATACGACCAATCATCCGCACCCAGCAACAGACAACAAAAAGAGCAAACATCAACAAGGCCGCAACCGACCGGCCATGGGAGATGCGGGCGATGACCGCAGCAGACACAAGGACGACGTGGTGGGAGAGGGAGACGTGGAAGGAGACGCAGAGGAAGAAGAGGAGGAGATGACACGAGTGGAGTTGTTTGGAAAGGCGTTTTATGGAGATGCAGATGAGAAGCGTGCCAACTTTGCGTTGGACGGGGAGGTGATTCGCAAATGTGCCTGTGGCGACCAGCACACCGTCATCATCGCAGGTGTGAGCATTATTGTTGCATCGTTGTGGCACGGACGCTGTGGGCGTTGCGTTTTGGCGTTCTTGTTGTCACGCACCGACAGACGTGCAGTAGTGCGGCCACCCACCTAATTTTTGCCAAGTGCGCTTGCGATTCCCGCTTCTCGCTCACTCAGCGACGTGCGTGGTGTAGATTCTGGTCACGTGTTTGCATTTGGCGCAAACGAATGGGGGCAGCTCGGCATCGGACACCAGAACAAAACCCACGACCCAACGCTCCTTCCAAGTACGTGCACATGGCAGACAGTGCGTGTGTGTGTGCGCGCGCGCGTGCGTGTGTACTCGACAGAAACAACGCAATGCTGTGACTGCCTAGCTCAGCGTTCACCTTCCCGAACAATGTCAGGTTTACGCGAGCATGTCGTGACGTCTGCGGCCTGTGGCCGCAACCACAGCCTCTTCCTGACCTCGACAGGCAGCGTACTTGCGGCTGGTAGCAACGAAGACCTGCAGCTCTCCGTCGATCCCAACGCCTCTGTACGAGAGTGTTTTATGTGTGAACTTTGTGTGAACATGTGTTTGCGTTTGATGTTTTTCTTACTTGCCTGTGTTTGACTGCACAGCAACAATTGTCCTGCTTGCACCCCCTCATCTTGTCATCCCAACACGCACACACACACCCACCCACCCACACCCACCCACCCACCCACACAACATTGTTCAGGACACCTTGCGTCCCGTGCCTGTGCTTGGCTTGCCAAAGTCGCGCGTCACCGCCGTCGCCGCGGGCGCAGAACATTCCTGCGTCATCACCGGTACTGTGGCTTGTGAGCACGCGCGTGTGTACATGTGCATGCTGGACGTGTGATGAATGTATGTGAGTGTTTGCATATGTGCATGTTGCAGTGTGCGTTGCGTTGGTGTACCCTCCCCTCGGATTATTTTTTTGTTTTTGGTGTGTATGACTCTTCTGGGGTGTGCATGCACATTCACACGCGAATGCATGCAACTTAAGGCTCAACACGCAGCTTTGCACGCATTTGTACATGTGTGGC
>NW_004754913.1:564312-567995 GCF_000188695.1 Salpingoeca rosetta | reverse complement strand
CTACACACACACTCACACAAAACACCACACACACACACACACACACGCAAAGACACAACGGAGGTGTTTTTATGCATGCACACAGTCGCACACAGGCACACACTCTCATGTGCACTCTTCTCTGTGCGGGGGAAGCAGCCGAAACAAGTCAAGATCAAGAGCAAAGGGAAAAAGGCAGTGGATATCGACTGTGGTTACTCCCACACCATCGTCGTCATGGGTACGCTCATGTGTGCGTGTGTTAATTGTGCGTGTGCGTGTGTTAATTGTGGCTGATTGTGGGTGTCACTGCTGCGCGAGCAACGCGTTGATGGCCTCATACACGCACACACACACACACACACACACACACACACACACACACACACACACACACACACACACACACACACACACACACACACACACACACACACGTTCAACCCCCCCCCCCTTGTTACGCCACTGCACGGTGCAGACAATGGGCAGGCGTTTGGCTTTGGCGAGACGGAAGGCGGCAAGCTCGGTGTTGAGACTGATGACGATGAGGTGCACGCACCAAAGGAAATTCGCGGCTTTGAAGGAAAGGCGATGAAAGTTGCCTGTGGCGCAAACCACACGCTCCTGCTCACAGGTTGGTGGTCACACTTCCTCATCACCAGGCGCTCTGGGCATGTCACGT
The DNA here is from genome assembly GCF_000188695.1 of Salpingoeca rosetta. Taxonomy (NCBI): domain Eukaryota; class Choanoflagellata; order Craspedida; family Salpingoecidae; genus Salpingoeca; species Salpingoeca rosetta. The sequence continues at coordinate 567,334 of NW_004754913.1, read as the reverse complement.
GATGCGCCACTGGTTGACGACAATACTGAATCAGGCTTGCCCCAATATGCACACACACACACACACACACACACACAAACACACTCACACATTGACAACAAAGGAACCTCTCTTATTCGTTTCTCCCTCCTTTCATGTTGCCATCACGTTCATGTTTTCTCACTCGCCATCGCTACCACCCCCCCCCCACTTGAACATTAGACGAAGGGCTGTATGCGTTTGGCGACAACAGCTCTGGCCAGCTCGGATTACCGCAGTCAACGCTGTTTGCATCAACACCAATGCCCGTCCCGTTGCCTGCAGGCACAGATGCGACCGCAATTCTCTGCATCGCCGCAGGGGAAGCGCACTCCGTGCTGGTGACGAGCGGCGGTGCGCTATACGCAACAGGAACACACCGCCACCAAGTGCTCGGACTGTCAGATGTCAAGCAGGATGTGCACGGGTTTACGCGCGTTCATCTTGACGACGGCTTCAAAGCGAAACACGTCGCATGTGGCAGCAACCACACTGCCCTTGCCGCTGCGTGGACCGATGACGACGATGACGAGGAGGGGGAAGATGGCGATGATGGTGATGGTGGCGGCGCCGGTTCGCAGACAAGCGATACGGCTGGCGATCATGATGCAGGAGAAGCTGTCGGTGCTGATGGCGGCGATGGTGGCCGTGACGGTGCCATGGTGCATGAGACAGATGCTAAGCAAGCAGAGGCGAGTGACGCCGGCACCAGCACGCCGCCTGACGTGATGTCCCCATCAAACCAGGACCAGGGCCAGACACAGAAGCAGGAGCAGGAGCAACAGCCATCATCGCCACCGTGGATGGTCACGCCACCAACGCCAACGACACAGCTCGCGCCCATTGACGCACCATCACCCTCACCACTCACGCCAGTGCGGACGCCTGGTAAAGCCACCAGTCGCCTGCCGCCTCTCACACCGCGGCACACGGCAGCAGAGTTCAACAACGCTGTCCACTCGGCCGCTTTCAGCAATGCGCGCGCGCAGCGACGAAAGCTGCGGTCCCTCCAGCCCGTCACGGGGTTTGCACTTCTACCGCCCGTGCCCGAGTTGAATAACTTGACGCCCCTTGATCGCCCTGTGCTGGGCACCACGCGCGCTGATGGCACTGGAGATGGAGGAGATGGAGGAGATGGAGGTGATGGTGGTGATGAACATGGTAGTGAGCACCGTGATGGCTGCAGCACCACGGAGCAGCCTGCCGCTTCAAGCAACAACAGCAAAACGAACGCCAACACTGGCGATGACAACGATGAAGAAGAAGAAGATGATGATGATGATGAGCTCAGCGTGGACGATGATGACGACGACGACGACGATGCTACTGATGATGGCGGTGGTGGTGTCAGCAGGAAGGGCGGCGAGGAGACGGCTCAGCAGCCAGCCGCCACCGCATCCGATGGAGGCACAACGACCAGTGGTGCCCAAGACAGCAGCCCCGCCATTGCCAACGACAGGAGCGATACGGGCGTGGCAAGTCGGGCGAAGCCAGGCAAGAGCGTGCGCATTGCAGAGGAACCAGAGGAGATTGTGAACGTGCGGCCGGAGGTGGTGGCGCGACAGAAGAACGCGTTTCTATGCAGCCCACGCCGCCCAAAACACAAAGGAAAAGGCAGCAGTGGCGCTGGCAGTGGTGGGGTGAGTGACAGCAAGAAATCAAGCATGTGCACAATCTCATGACATCTGCAACCCTGATGATGTGCCGTATGACTGTATGCACGACATCCCTCTTCTATTTCCCCGTCCCTTCTTGTGCGCCTTGCTTCCAAGTGGTCAGCCGGTTTGCGTTGCCATGGCTTGTGTTACACTCTTTCGACCACGACAGTGCGGCACAAGAGGTATGTACAATACAATAAGCGCATCGTCAACAAGAAGCAACAACTGTTACGAGTCACATCCAACATGGAGTTGTAAATATGAAAGCTGCGGGTCGCGCCCACCAGCGAGATTGCAACGCCCACACGCTCCTGCACCTAACCCAAACACTTCATCTTGAACACATCAAAAGCAGACAAGCCGACAACCAAACAGGTAGGGAGCTACACACTCACAACACGAGCACATAAACGGGCAAGCACGCAGACACAGGTGTGCACGCAAACACACGGGCAAGCACACACACACACACACGCACACACACACACACACAACTACATGCAGTAGCGGCTACGCGTAGTCCCAGCTCAGCTCTGCAGCCTTGAGCGTTCGCTGCGCCTGGCGCGCGCGTCGCAGAAGATCCAAGTTTGCGTCCAGCGGAATCGTTTGCTGTCGTCCACGCCCACGACACCCGCGACCACACGTTGCGAACGCCGCAGCCGCTGGTGATGATGACAAGGAGGAGGGTTTTCCATTCTGCTTGCTGCGGCGCTTGGCTTTGGCACCAGCTTGCTTCCTGCCATGTTTGGTGGTGGCAGCAGCAGACGCCTTGCGCCCCTTTGTACTCGCTGCTGTTCTGGTTGCCTTTGCTTTGCCCTTCTTCGAGCGACAAGCAGACGCCTGCCACTGGCGCAGTGTCTCAGCCTGAGGCGGAAAGAAGGAAACATGCGTGTGTAAAAGAGTTAACACATTGTCGCATGCGTGTACATGTGGAGTGTGTTTGTTGTTTGTGTGAACAGTGCGTAAGAAGCGAGCACGTGTCACAGTGGCCACGACTGGGGCAGGAAAGCGCAAGAGAAACACCAAAGTCTGCTCAACTTTCGCACCGCTACTGACACCATACATCTTCACCCATTATCGCACCTGATAGACCTTGGAGTCCAGAAGCTCCAGTACCGCCGCCGTTTTCTCGTGCAAACGCGACACGCGCTGCGCATTTCCTTCCTGCTCCGCCTGAGGGTTGACGGTGTCAGTGGTGGTGTCAGTGGTGGTGATAAGGATGACACTGGTGGTGATTTGCACCGAGTGGACGCTGTGAATGAGATACAAGGCAGCACAGGCGTACTGGCAAACAGAACACGCAATTAACACCAATTCATGCGAAAAGCAACAAAGAAGCATGCACA
>NW_004754913.1:553276-564173 GCF_000188695.1 Salpingoeca rosetta | reverse complement strand
GCGTGCATGAATGTGCATTTTGTGTGAGTGTGCGTGTGCATGATGTGCATTTGTGTGTGTGTGTGTATGTGAGGGTACACAGGCATGTGCTTTGGTGACGAGCTTTGATGCCGGTGAAGGTGCAGCACAACATGATCGTTGACGCAGCAACACAGTACCTTCTTTCGCAGCTTGCGCTTGCTCTTCTTCTTGGGCTGAAATGGGAGGCAGATGCGCACCAATTAGGCACACGTGAATGCATGGGAGACAGGGGAACGGCAACATTCCCTCAAGATGCGCAACACCGACACAGCGGAAGAGGCGGCCAGGAAACACAATAACACAACAACAATAACAACACATTCGAATGCCTCAATTCAAACTGCACAATTGCATGAACGCACAATCACAAACAGACAGGCAGACACACACACACACACACACACACACACGCACAAACTGCACCTGCTTGGCAACTGCCTGCTTCCTGTGTGCAGTGGTGATGTGCGGACGAGACCGAAGATCTCGAAGCACTCCGGCCATCTCAGACTGCAAGTCACCATCACTCTGAAGTGCAGAGGGACAACAGCGGCCGTGTAGTTGGTGGTGAGTTCGTGAAGAAGACAAAATCACGCAATCCAAAAGGCTCCAAAGGTGCGCGTGGAAGAACACACACACACACACACACACACACACACACACACGTGTCCCACGCTTTCCTCATTTTGGTTGGCTTGGTACCTCAGTCGTTGGCGCGCCGACCATCAGCGCTCGTGCATCCCTTTCCATCGCACGAAGACGACGCTGAAATACAGGCAGATGACGCGGCAATACACAGAGATGCCATGGGCAGCAGGGAGGTGAGATGATGCAGACCATCATGCCATGTAAGGCATGTTACGTACACAAGCATACAGCGCTCTACACTCGTGAACACACACACACACACGCACACACACACACACACACACGCACACAAAGCAAGTGCTGATAAGCAACGCACCAGAACATCGGCGCCGTGGTGCGAATCGTTGGCAGAATCAACAGTGTCTCCACCGTCATGCAGATGCTTCGTCACCGCAGTCTTGCCCTTGCCCTTGACCTTGCGCTGCTTCTGGCTGGCCTTCTTCTTGCCGACTGCTCGCCTGTGTACCGCGACCGCATCATCACTGCCACCGTGGTCGTCGTCGTCGTTATCATCATCGTTATCATCATCATCATCATCATCACCATCGTTGGTATCACTGTGGACGCCACGGCGTGCAGGTGCGCCTGTGTGCTTTGCCTTTCGCTGTGCACTGCCTCCCTTCGTCTTCCTGCCTGCAACACCAGGGCTGTCTTTGCGATTGGGCACTCGCTTCTGCGCCTTTCCTCGCATGCCATCCTTCTCGCTCACCATGGGCACACCAACGCGCCCACTCCGCTTGGATCGAGGATGCATATCACGGCGCAGTTGGTACTGGTGGTTGCCGTTGCTGAGTTCTTCCTCGCTCGCATCGCTGTCAAGGGAAGATGCACTCGTGTCCTCGTCCATGGGAAACTCGTGCACGACACCATCGTACCCGCGATCGGTGTCACGTGTCCTGTGGCCACCGGCAGTGCCGTCGTCATCATGAACACCACCGTCATCATCATCGTCGCCATTGCTCTCACTGTGGAGATCACTTGCACGCGAATGTACGACAGACTTGTCAAAGGGCAGGGCCTTTGCCTTGCCCTGCTCATGTGACCTCTGCTGCTGCTGCTGCTGCTGTTGTTGTTGGTTTTGTTGCTGCGAGTTGCGCTTGCGTGTGCTTGCTGCAGGTGGTGTTGACGGCGGTGGGCGCATGAGCGATGTGCGAGGAGTTAGGACAGATGATCCCCACGCGTGTGTGCGGTCACTGCTCTCCATCTCCAACAGCGACTCAGAGGTGCGCGCACCACGGCTGCTTTCGGTACCGTCGTCACCGCCATCATTGACACTTGTATGATCGCGTTTCATTGCCGGTGGGCGACAGCTATCACCAACACCAAGACCACCATCGCGCTCCTGCTGCTGCTGCTGTTGTTGCTGTTGTTGGCGTTTCCGATTGTGTTGCCCAAGTAGCGATGCACCCGTCTGTGTCGCCACTCCACGCACATTGTCGCCGCCACCAGACACGCGTAGCGCATCCAAATGCAACAGGTCGTCATCATCACCACCACAAGCGCGCGTGGTGTCTCCGTCGCCGCCCACGAGCCAGCGCGGGTCAGATGCTCGGCTCTCGTCTTGCTGGCTGCACCACGGTGGCAGCTCCACGTCAACAACAGGCGTGAGCACGCTTGACGGGCGCGAGTGGTTGGATCCTGAGGAGTGGGAGGATGGCCGTTTCAGTCGCGATGCTCGGGTACGCGCAGCATGCACGCGCCTTGGTGTGGACATGCCGTGGTGATGATGCTCACCATCATCACCAGCACCAGCACCAGCACCACCGCCGCTGACACGACTTCTGCTGCTGGCAGGGCTGAGGTGGCTGTCGCTGCTATCGCCACCGCGCTCCCCTGAACGCACCTGAGGGTGCTGCATCCTGCGAACGGCACCAGGAAATGGAGCATCATAACCAATCCCACCACCGGCATCCCCTTCACGTTCATCACCGTCACCACCAACACTGCTGCTGTTGCTGCCACGCTTCTGCTTCGCTGTGTAAACGCGGCGGTGTCTGCTGGCGGCTGATGAGGGGCTTGACGTAATGGGACTGTGCACCGACACGACAGCATCGGCGCCATCATCACGCCCCCTCCCAGCTGCGGTTGCAGTTGCAGTTGCAGTTGCTGCTGCTGGTGTCTTGGGCTGTTGCCGGTCACGGGGTGGAGAGCTGAGCGGCGGGGTAAGTGCACCGACATCACCATGCACGTCATCACCGCCTTCGCTGCCACCACTATCCTCAAAGAGAGCAGACGCCATGGAGTCGTCCATTGCTCGCATGCGCTGCTTCTCTTCGTTGCTCAGCCGCTCGCTGCTACTGCTACTGCCACCGCTGCTGCTGGCGGTGACGTTGGCAGGCGTTTCCACATCGTGCTGCGAGTGGCCACCATCATTGCCATCGTCATCACTATCGCCACCTTGGAGCGGTTGCCGCTGCTGGGACGCCCGTGACACACCCTTCTCATGCCGTTGCTGCGCATGCATATCCCTTTCTTCCTGATCGTCCACACTTTCTGCGTGTGCCACATCTTCTTGTTCTTGTTCTTCCTCTTTTTGTTGTTGTCGCTGAAACTCTTCTTGGTCTTGCTCTCGCTGTTCGTCCGCACCAACACCGCGCGCACCAGTGTGCACACCGTTGGCGTCTGCGTCATCGTCGTCGTTGTCGTTGGTGCCGTTGCCGTTGCCTTCGCCGCTCTGCTCTCCTAGGACCGTGCGTGGGGATGACAGGATGGGGGAGTGCCGGGAGCCAACAGTTGGCCGCTGCGACCACTCGCTGAGGTGCGATGTCGGTGATGAGAAGAACACGTCCCGACTTGCATTCTGGCCGTTGCTCCCACGGACACGAGTCACCCCCTGAGGTGTTGTGGAATCCTTGTCCCCACCCATACGAACACGGCCGTACACCCGTGATGGCTGTTGCTGTTGCTGCTGCTGCTGCTGCTGCTGCTGCTGCTCCTCCTCCTCCTCTTTTTCTTGTCGTTGCTGGCGGCGGTGCTGCTGTTGGTGCTGCTGCTGTTCTCGTTGCTCCAGCACACCACCATCACCACCATTCTCGTCGCCCATATCGGCGGCATCACCGCCATCGCCAGCCCCGCTGTCGGCGCCATGCGCTGCTGTCCCGTACAGCTCGTGCTGGTGTCGCCACAGCGCGTGCGCTGTCAGGACCGAGGAGGAGTGCTCCTCCGACCGTGACGCAACATCAGACTCGCCCCTGTGCGAAATGGATGACAAATCACCAACGTGTTGCCGCCGCTGCTGCCGCTGCTGCTGCTGTTGAAGTTGTTGTTGTTGGTGGTGGTGTTGTTGTCGTCGTTGTCGTCGTCGTTGTTGTTGTTGTTGTTGTTGTTGTTGCTGCTGCTGCTGCTGCTGTGAGCGGATGGGAGATACGGGCACGCGAGGAAACGGGTGCGCATCACGTTTGTCAGCGTCGTCACCACTGCCATCATCGCTGCCACCACGGCCGCCAGTGACAACGTCATCATCACCGTCATCATAGTCGTCATACTCGCCCCCGGCATGAGCAATGCCGCGGCTGTCTGTGCGTTGCTGCAGCGTCTCTCGCATGAGCGTGGCGCGGCCGTAGCGGCGTGGCGTCGACGCAATCGAACTCACCCGCATCGGCGTCACAGTCGCGGGGGCTGCCGGGGCCGCTGGCTGGGGCGGCGTGATGCTGTCCACGGTGGTGAAGCCGTGCATGCCGGTCGTGCTCGAGGTGTCGTGGTCGTGATCAATGCTGTCTTGCACCCTCTGCCCACCACCGCTCGTCAGCTCCGCCTGCATGCTCCCACTGCTCTCCCCCGAGTCCGTAGCAGGCCGCCGTTGACGCGCCGCTACCGTCGCCGCCGCCGCTGTTGCTTCTGCTTCTGTTGCTGCTCTCGGTCGTGGTGTGGCGGTGGTTGATGGCGGCTGTGTCGGTGTAGCCGCGGCTGGTGCTGCTGTGCCTGCACGTGTCGCTGCTCCTTGCGGGTGTGCGCGTGTCTGCAGTCGCGCCATCACCGCGTCCAAGTCGGCGTTGGCCTGAGCGCGGGCACCACGGGTGCCGCTGCCGTTGCCGGCACCGGGCAGCATGGATGTCTGCGTGAGGTTGAGGGGCGTCAGCGTGTGCGCCGTGTGCCCCGTCTTGTCACCTTCGTTGCTGTTGCTGATGGACAGGTCTGCAAAGCGCATGCCCGTGCCTGTGCTATTCCACCGCCCAGAGCCCCCAGTGCTTGTCCTTGCTGCCCTCCTGCGCACAGCATCGCCCCGACCATCATCGCGTCCGCCACCACGACCAGTGATGTCACCGTCACCTCCTTCATCGCGCTCCCCAAGCATGTCGCCTCCAGCATGCTCCCGCTGGCCGGTGCGAGCTTCGCTACCACGATCATCACGTGTGCGTGTGCGTGTGCGTGTGTGGCGCCCGGGCGGCGGCATGGGCGGTGCCGATGGCGTGGTTGGGTCGTGCAAGAGCGTGTCAGGCACATCAGACGAAAGCATCCAACGCTGCACGAGCGTACGCGGGGAATCTTGTCGTGTCGCGCCCCCTTTTGTCTGTTGCTGCTGGTGCTGGCTGAGTGGCGAGTGTGAGCTGATGGAGGTGCGCTGACCGTGGCTCGCTTCGCCAACAACACTGGGGTAGTTTGCGCCACTGCTGCTGCTGTCACTCTCGCGTGACATGTTGTGGAAGGCAGCGGCATTCACTACACCGCCATCATCCTTGCCAGCCCGCCCGTAACCGCCCTCGCCCTCGCTGCTCTCATCATCCATGGAGTGTAAGGGCATGAGTCGGGGTGGGGAGCGCGTGGCATTGCGGCCAACCGCCCGCCGTCCGCTGCGCACGTGCGATTTCGCAGCCGTGGCCGTCTCGTTGAGGCGACTTGCTTGCAGGGCGTGGTACGGTGTGCGCAGTGACTGCTGCGACAGCGCGCTCTGGTTGTGTGTCAGCATGGTCTCATGCATGTCCACACGCTGTTGCTGGTGGTGTTGCTGGTGTGTGTCCTTGCGTGCGCGCGCTGGTGTGGTGAGTGTGCTCGAGGCACGTGTTGTCTCGTTGGCGTGCGTCTCCAATACAGACGGCGCCATCCGTGCGTCGTGCTCGCTGTACCGCTGGGCACCGCCAGCCCTGGTCTCTCGCCGCACTTGGCGTCGCTGCTGCCCGTTTGAAGTTCGCGGCACACGCCCCTCGTCTACCTCCAGCAGCAGCACGGCATCAGCGCCGGCAGTCACACGTGTGCGCTCACCAGCATCGTATGTGCGCGCACCCCTAGCACCGCTGCCACCATCACCATCACCATCCTTCTCATCAACGAAGCGACCACGAGCACGAACGCGGGCGCCAACAGCCGGGCCATCGGGCCACGGCTCATCCGTCTGCAGGTGGCGGTACACAGGGAGCATGCGCGCAACACCGTGGCTGCTGTTGTTGCCAAAGGTGCCCGTTGTCGCCATGGTTGTGTTGGGTGTTCTCTGCTGGTGATGGTGCTGCTGTTGTGACCGGTTGAACTGCTCCGGGAGTGCGTAGTGCGACACGTACATCATGCCAGAGGTGGTTGTCTCCGCTGTCGTGCGTCCAGATGCGCTCCCGTACTCCCGCGATGGGCCCTGCTCCTCCTGCTGCTTGTGGTGCTGTCCATAGTGCCTGTGCGTGTGTTCTGCAAACGCGTGCGCCGCGGGCGACTGGATGCGACGGAAGCTGACTGTATCTGCATCGATCGAGTAGATGGCCGAGGGGTCGCGGGCACGCTCACCACTCGCACTCCACTGCTGGTGGTGTTGGTGGTGCTGGTGCGGCTGCGTGTCGTGGTGCTGGTATGTGCGGTGGCGGCGGTGTGCATCTGGGGCGGGCACGGTGCTTGGAGAGGCAGGGGAGTCGTGTAGCGAGGGCGGATGACCATCGCGTGTTGAGGGCGTGTGTGGTGACCCGCGCGTTGCTGCTGTGGACAGGACGCCAGCAATGTCGCTGCTGTGCGTGTACGTCGACACCCCTCGCCATGGGCGCTGCTGCTGCTGCTGCTGCTGTTGCTGACGGTGGTGACCAGTGCGTGCGGTGGTTGCCGTTGTTGCTGTTGTGCCTCTCGACACGTGGCTGCTTGCCGTCGTGAGAGGCGGGCTGCCCTTGGTTGCTGCTGCCGATGCACCCAGCGCTGATGACGACGATGGCGGTGGCGGCGCCTCCTCCCCGCTGCTCATGGCCTGCTGCTGCAGGTGCGATGGTGGGCCCGTGTGTCTGGACGGGTCGCTGCTGCTGCCACCACCATTGCCATTATTGTCGTCGCCATCGCTGCTGTGTGCAGGCGCAGTTGATCCGCCAGCCGTCGCTGCTGTCGTTGTTCCCACGCTCCCGCGATGGTACTGCTGCTGCTGATACTGCTGTTGTTGTGGTTGGTGGCGCTCGTCTGGATGCTGCTGCCTGCGTTGAGGGTGTGGCTGTTGCTCACCCTGGCCAGCACGCGGCTGGTGTTGGCGTGCTTCGTGCGATGTTGCTGGCCCCAGCGCTGTAGTCGCTGTGGTTGTGGCAGTTGCGCCCAGGTCAGTGGCGTTTCGCCAAGGGTAGTAGTGGCTTGAGGTGTCCGTGGCCTCTGCTTGTGCGTCGTACTTGCGTGCGCGCGCCTCTCCTCGGTCTTGCATGCGCGATATTGCCTGGCGCAGATCCTGCACATGTGTGTGTGTGTGTGCGTGCGTGAGGAGGGGGGGGGGGACGGGAACCAAGCAGTTTTGCATGTGACCAGCACAACCGAAAGCGATATATCTCTCCTTCCCCCCCCACACACATGCACACACACACACACACACAGACACACACACGCACCTGGAGTTCCTTCTCGAGGCGCTGGGAGCGCGTCTCCGTGGCGTGGAGCGATGACTGCAGGTCAGAGAACAGCTCCTGTTCAGACTGCTGCGACCGGTTCATGCTTCGCTTCATGCGATCCTTGAATGCGCGGCTCTCCTTCTCCAATCGCCGATAGCTTGTCTCTGCTGCTTGCTTCTCCAGCTCCAGGCGTCGCACCTTGTCTTTTAACGTCTCCAACGCCGCAAGCACCGCTATTCGAACGTGCCGGTGTGGGGAGAGGGGGAGGGGTGGTGAGATGAAACATTGGGTGTTGCAACATGTGTGTTACTGTGTAGTGTGTTGAGCTATCCTCCACACAGTTCTCCATATGAAAACGTGCACGTGTGTATATGTGTGTGTGTGTATGTCAGACCTGTGGAGTTGCTCTCTGTGATCTGGGTTCCACCGTGCTCTCCCTGTAGTTGCTGCTGCTGTTGCTCTTGTTGTTGGTGGCGTTGCCCGTGTGGTAGCGCATGTGGCGGTAGCCTTGCAGGAGACGGCTCCTGGACCAAGCAAAGGCACAGGATAGGGGATGGGGGATGGCAATGAGAATTTACAACCGTGTCGTGTGACGACATGTAAATTAACATTGCAAAATGATAGTACATTGCACTGTTCGAGTTGAGAGGCTGGTTGGTGCGTGTCAAAGCCAACACCCATGTCCACACTCACAGACACACTCACTCACAGATACGCAGATACACGGACACACAGACACACAGACACACACACACAGACACACAGACACACACATACACACAGACACACCCCATGCACATAATTTGTACCAGGTCGATTTCACGCATGATGTCACGCGTGTGACGCCGCACATCTTGTTCTGCGGAATCCCGACTGAGCAGCGAGTCGTACAGCGCCTGTGAGACAAATGAGTCATTGGCAAGTGTGCAAATGGAGACGTGAGTTAATTCGTGGGGGGGGGGGGTGTTGCAGGTGTGCACGTCGCCGGCTGTCGCTTACCATGACGCCAGCGTCTGCACCACTGCAAGTGTCTCAGCGGCAGGTTTGCAACGGTCACGGTTTGCGACACCATAAAAATTGTCCCCTAGCACGAGCCTGCACGACGAACGGACAGAACAACAACAAGCGATGGCGGAGCGCACGCTGTACGACGTGCTTGGGGTTGAGCGGACAGCGGATGCAGGGACACTGAAGAAGCAGTTCCACGCACTGTCGCGGAAGCATCACCCAGACAAGCGGCAGGCCAACGGCCGTGTGGACAAGGGTGGCCGGGATCACGAGGATTCCGGTCGGGATGACGGTGGCAGCGGTCGTCATGGTGACAATGAAGGCGTGGACGATGATGACGATGCGTTCATCGAAGTGATGAAGGCATGGACGATTCTGTCCAAACCAGATGCCAGATCCCGCTACGACGCAGCTCTCGCCCGTGAGTGAGCATGTGTGCATCGTGTGTGCATCGTGTGTGCATCGTGTGTGCATCGTGCGTGCATCGTGTGTGCATCGTGTGTGCATCGTGTGTGCATGTGCGCGTGATTGGTATGGAGAGAGATCAGGATGGAATAGAGCAGGATGGAAGAGTGCTTTGATGAACCCCTCCATACAAGGAGCATGTGTGTGTGTGCATCGTGTGTGCATCGTGTGTGCATCGTGTGTGCATGTGCGCGTGATTGGTATGGAGAGAGATCAGGATGGAATAGAGCAGGATGGAAGAGTGCTTTGATGAATCCCTCCATTCAAGCAGAGACAGTGCCACGTGCTTGTGGTGTAGTTGTGCACTAATGCTGTGAGGTGCTTGCGCTCACACGTCGGTGTCGTTGCTCGCAACACCTGCCTCATGCAGAGGAAGAGACGAAACAAGACCTGCCCTTTCATGACGAAGTGGCGCTGGAAGACATGACGCTCGATGAAGGTACCACTGCCGTGTCTGGGTTTGCGTGGGCGCTCGTTTGGTTGATGGGCGAGCTGTGCAACAGTGAAAGGAGTGTGTGTAACTTGCGTTGTCTGTCACTGTATGCACGTGCATGTGTACCTGAAACTATTGTCCATGGGCGGGTTTGCTGCGACCCGCCTCCCAAGCTCGGCGTGCACACTGATGTCTTTGGTCTAGGATTCACACCCACCATCTTTCTTCTGTCCGTTACACCCTTCCCTCCTTTCTCGTTGCCACTTGGTCAGATGACGAGGTTCACTATGCGGAGTGCCGGTGTGGCGGAGAGTATGTGTTGGAGCAAGATCAGATCACAACAAGTGTGCGGGGCACCACATGGATCATCCCTTGCTCCACATGCACGCTTGCACTGAAGGTGGTCCGTGAGCACTGCGCGACGCCGCCTCCAGTACAACAACAACAACAACAGCAGCAGCAGCAGCAGCAGCAGCAGCAGCAGCCGTAATAACGAGACAAACCACCCACGATTCACCATGTGTGGTGAGCAACACACGTCTCATCACATTACTGTTACGTCACAGCAGCAACAAGAGTAATGGGCCTGCCTGCAATGCAAACACAAGCCTAACACGCTACGCGTGTGAACCCACCAGAGGATACACGCGCCTCGTTAGCAGCATCGCGGGTCACAACACCTCGTGCTCACTGCCGCCACGACGTCCACCGCTGCTGTGCCCCCGCCGTCTTCCTCCTCCGCCCCTTCCGCTTCCACCCCCTCGTGCGCGACTTTGATCAGCGCGTGATGCGAGTGGTGCCGATGATGACGACGACGACGATGATGGCAATGGCTGTCGTGCCGATGATGACGACGACGACGATGATGGTGGTGGTGCTGCGTTCCGCCTTCTTCCACCTCTCCCTCTCCCTCGCCCGCGCTGCTGGTGCTGCTGCTGGTGCTGCTGCTGGTGCTGCTGCTGGTGCTGCTGCTTGGATAGCCCGCGTGTGCGGTTGGTGCGACTGGTGCTGCCATGAGTATCAGTGCCAGCAGTGCTCTCGCTGCCGCCCATGATGCGTGCGCGCGCCTCTTCATATCGCCGCTGCTTGTCTTCCAGCTTGACACGACGCAGCATGGCGGCAGCGCAGACAGGTGTGTGAGAGGGTGCACGTGTGCGTGTGTGTGCGTGTGTGTATGTGGTTGCTATCACAGTGTGTTGTTTGAAGGAGGGGGGGGGGATGAAGGCGAGGCAGCCTGTTGAGCAAGAAGTGAGCACCCATGTGGAGCGAGTGACGAGCATATCTTTGCATACCGATTGGTCGTGCTGAGCCACATCATCGAGGCGATTGCGAGATGACGCTTGGTTCTTCCCGCTCGTTCCGCCGGGCTGCCGCTTCAACAGCATGATCTTTCACACAATACACCACAATGACAGTGGGCAACGCAACATGACCGAGCGAGTGAGACGATCATCGTGATGTTTGTGTGTGTGTGTGTGTGTGTGTGTGTGTGTGTGTGTGTGTGTTGTGTGTGTGTGTGTGTTGTTGTTGTGTGTGTGTGTGTGTGTGTGTGTGTGTG
>NW_004754913.1:534183-549183 GCF_000188695.1 Salpingoeca rosetta | reverse complement strand
TAATAATCCCAAGAAAAAACACGCTCGCAAATCTACACCAACCCACGGAGACGCACACACACACATACACACACGTCCATGCAACACGCACGCACGTACCTCTGTGAGAGCGTCGACTTGTGTTGTCGCTTGGTTGAGGGCATCCTGTGCAGTCGTGTGCATCTCACGCGTTTGCTGCAACTCAGCAACTGCTGCGTCTCGCTCTTGCTGTGCAGACTCGGCGTTGGCAGTCGCCTCCTCCAGCTCCACCTGCAGTTCGTCGCACTTGAAGGACATCTCATCCAGTGCCTCGCGCGCGTCCTCAGCTGTCCTTTCCTGTACGGCGTGGTCCTCCCGCATCCGCTGCAGCTCAGCGCGCGCAAACTCCACCTCCGCATGCGCGCTCTCTCGCGCCTGCTGCGCCGCACTCAACTCGGCCTCAAGCTGCTGTGCCCGCTCCTCAAGTACCGCGGTGATGCGCTGGAGTGCTGTGACGGCGGCCGCACTCTTGGCAGCTGTCGCCTTGACCGCTGCCTCCGCCGTGGCCATGGCACTGACGCGGGTGGTGAGGAGCTGGTTCTCCTCCACTAGCTCGGCAAGGCGCGTCTCGTACGCGTTGGACTGCAGTTTGTGCTCAAGCGCGGTGACCTCCGCCTTGTGCTGGCGGTACATGGTGCTCATGTCGCCCTGCAGCTGCGTGTAGCTCGCCTGGTGCTGCGCGATCTTCGCTTCAAGGGATGCCTGAAGCGAGAAGGAGACAACACGACAAAGTCGTCAAGAGAATGGCAAGAACACCAAAACAGTTGAGAGAAAGAATCGTGCGCGAACGTGTGAGTGTGCTCTCAAGTGCAGGCAATCACACACACAGACACACACAGACACACACACACAGACACACACACACAGATACACACACACACACACAGACACACACAGACACACACAGACACACACACACACACAGAGTGCAAGCAACGACCCCAGGTTCAGCACCAGCGCAATCTTCAACCGGGACATTATCGGTCGCTGTGCCACTTCCTCACTCCCTCATTACCTGTGTGTCGGCTGTCTCCGCCTTCAAGGCCTCAAAGGACTGCATCAAATCTTCCTTCTCAGCTGTCAGCTCTGTGAACTTGAACTCCCACTCCTGTGAAAGTCATGGCATCCAGGAAGAGGGGGGAAGGGTTGAGATTTGGGTGATTAATTGCGTGCACTGAGGCCCCGAAATCACATCCAACCACGTGCATGGAAAACACCCGGACACCGACCCACAGCGGCAGCCACACAGACACACACACACACACTCTCTCTCTCTCACACTCACACACACACTCACACACACATACGCTCACGCACATACTCACACACTTTTTCACTCACACACAGACACACACGCTCTCACACACACGCTCACGCTCACCTGTACTTGTTGTGCCATTTGGGCCTGCGTGTCGCTGTGCTCACGCTGCTCTGTGTGCATGGCCTCCTGCAAGGACGCAAGCTCGGCCTTGAGCGACTCCAGCTCTTGCGTTGCTGCATCCAGCCCTGCTGTGGCTGTGTCTCTCTCGCTTGTCAGCGACTCAATCACCGCCTCCGTGTCCGCAAATGAGGCCAATCGCTGTTCCAGGTCATCCTTCTCCTGTGACAGCTCACCAATGCGAAGCTGTAGCTGCGAAACAAGCGCGTCGCTCTCCTCCTTGCTGGTGAGCAGGTGTTCCTTCAGCGCGCCCAGCTCCTGCTGTACCGTTTGCAGGGTTGACCTGAGCTCGCTGCCTTGCTGCCCAAGTCGCCTGTTCTCGTCTCGCAGCACCTCGTTGGAGATGGCCATCACCTCCACTTGCGACAGCAGCTGCTCGCGTGGCAGGTCCTTGCAGGCTTGCACTTGTCCGTCTGCATCCGCCACGGGCGACGTCATCGTGCCCATGTCAGCTTGTTGGATGGCAAGCGGTGACGTGGCCGTGCTTGCAAGCACAGGGCGGGCTGGTGTTGCCACCCGACTCGCCT
This sequence comes from Salpingoeca rosetta, assembly GCF_000188695.1. Lineage (NCBI taxonomy): Eukaryota > Choanoflagellata > Craspedida > Salpingoecidae > Salpingoeca > Salpingoeca rosetta. The sequence continues at coordinate 547,200 of NW_004754913.1, read as the reverse complement.
GGGTCTCTGCATCTTGCACAGACACGTGCACGGTCTGCGCGCCCATGGCCTCACTCACAACGGGAGACATTGCCGTGGATGTGGTGGACATCTGCTTCTTGGCCGGCGTGGATGTCATTGTTGCTGTGCTTGACATGGTGGCTGCAGCGACAGGTGTCATGGGCGATGTGCCCATCTCGGCTTGGAACACCTTTCCACGCCGCGGTGTTGCATCCACATCCTCAATGATGATGGTGGGCAGCGCGCGCGGTGGCTGCAGCTTGCTTGCAGGCGCAGCACTGTCGCGTTCGCCATCGCTGGTGTGGGCATTGCTCACCCTCGCCTCCTCGGAGGAGTCCTTGCCTGGAGAGAAGATGCGAAGTGGGGCCACGAGGCTGGCTAAAATCTGGCGCACGTGTGTCACGCGCGGCGTAAACCCCGTCTGCACTGCACCCGCATGCTCCTGTTCGCTGCTGGCGCTTGATGGGGACTGCCCTCCCTCCACACTGCTGTTGCCATTGGTGTTGCTGCCGGCGGTGTTGATGGCGGCTGTGTGGCGCATGTGTGGTGGGAGTGCGACAGCACGCCGCTGCTTGCGGTACGGGCCTGGTGTGACTGTGTCGGGGAGGGCGGATGGTGGTGCTGCCGCTGTGCCCAGCTGAGTGAGCGCTTCCTGCACACGCGACTGCAACAGGCGCGGTTCAGAGGTGGTGGCGCCGTTGGTTGTGGAGGTGGTGAATGACGTGGCGTGAGCGCTGTTGGACTGCGCAGGCGTGGATGCTGCCGTTGTTGTGGTGCTGTCATTCAATTCCTCAAGATGCTGCTCTGCACGCGACAGGCAGTGCTGGATCATGCCAATGGCACGGCAGTGGAGCATCTCCAGTGCCTCGGGAGAACTCTGCTTGGATGCCGAGCCTGCGGCAACAGGCACCGCTTTGCTTGCTGGGGTCGACACGGTGCTGGCATGGTCAGCATCATCATCAGCACTTGCACCACCTGTGCCGTTGGTGAGCTGTGCCTGCTGCTGCTGTGCCTGTTGTTGCTGTGCGTGTGGTGCTGCTGCGCCTCGCAAGGTCTCAATTTGCTGCTTGAGCTGCTCGTTCTCTGCCTCTGCATCCTGCAGTGCCCGCTTGAGCCGGTCCACCTGGCGAGTGGAGTTGCCGCGCTTGCGTGATGGTGTGGCCTCGACTGCATCAAATGCTGGTGCTGCGGTGGACTGCAGTTGCAGCTTTGGGCGCTTTCGCCTGTTTTGCAGGGGCGTATTGCTCACGTTTGACAGCGTTCGCAGCTCCTGCTTGACGTTGTGTTTTTTCGCTCCGCGCAACGGCGTGACGCCCATCTGGATAGACGCGCGTGTGCGTGTGACATGTGTGTGACATGTGTTTTGTGTGTGTGTGTGTTGCGTGAGCAGTGAGTGAATGAGTGCAGCGTGTGTATGTGTGTGTTTATGTCGCAATGTGTGCGCGTGTGCGTGTTGTGCGTGTGTTCGTATCCGTGTCGCAGTGTGCGCATGTTTGCGCATGTGGATGAACATGTACACATACAAGTGTCCTCGTTCGCGCATGTGGATGAACATGTACACATACAAGCGTCCTCGTTCGCGCATGCACTTATGCGCGCAGGTTGAGATCCCAATGCACACCTGAAACCAAACCGTGCACATCGATCATCCCTCCTCCATCCTCTCCACATACCTTGATCATCTGTTTCGTCTTTGGCGTGAGGGTCTCATCGAAGACCCGCAATGGTGTTGTGGTGGTTGATGCAGCACGAGGGCGCCTTCCAGGCCCAAACAACGACCCGGATCTCAGCGACGAAGATGACATGTCGGCTTCTTCCTTCTCCTTCACTTCTCCTTCACTTCTCCTTCACTTCTCCTTCACTTCTCCTTCACTTCTCCTTCCTCCTTTCCTTTGCCTTCCTTTCCTCTTCTGTCTCCGTCTTTCTGCTTGATCACAAAAGCAGCAAGTGGAAGTCACTTGCCTCTGCTGCGCTTGCACTCTCTCACGCACACACACACACACGCACACACACACACACACGCACAGAGACTGTCACAGGCTCGCGCGTGCCCTTGCTTTGTTCGCCTTGTCTGCCTTTCCCTCACACCAACCGGCTAGGAGCTAGGTGTCGCTGCTTGTGTCGTGTTGAGAGTTGAGTTGATATCCGTCGTCGTTGTCGCTCTGGGCTCTCGTTATTTTGAATTTTCGCGGCAAAAAGCGGACACTGAAGATATTGCGAATATTCAGCAGTCACAATGCTAGCACATCTTGCACGAATTCTCTCCCATGGCCTCGTTTGTTGTGCCGCCAAGTTTGTTTTGGTGATGATTCGAGCAGCTTGCCTCACTTGCCTCGCTGCTGTGCTGCCTTTGTGTGGGCAACGATGGTTTGTTGTGGTGCCATGGCGCGCCGCCACTCACTGCCCACAGCAGCGCACTTGCATCTGCTATTTCCGCGCAGCGCGCCACGCACACGTTGCAGTTCGCACACGCACACACAAACAACCTTGAGAGAACCCCGCCGTGAGTTGACCAGCGTGGTCATTTTCTCGACTCCACTCTCCGCTGCTTATCCCCAGCCAAAGAAAGCACAGCAAACAACCTCGCCAAGCAAGCTCTCTTGTGACCACAGTAACCAGTACCATGGATCGCCTTCAGGATTTCAAGAACAAGGGCAAGACCTCCACCGTGCGCAACCGCCGCCGGGAGAACGCCTTTGAGCTCCGCAAGCAGAAGCGCTTCGAGCAGACACAAAAGCGTCGCAACGTCGTTATGGCCGACCAGGAGAACAACGACGAGAACACAACCACCGCTACCAACGGCACCAACGACAAGGCCCTCGTCCCCGTGGACAACGCCAACAAGAAGCCACAGCTGTCCTTGGAAAACCTCCGTGAGGCCCTCAAGGTCATTCTCAAGGCCGACGACTTTGACGAGGCCTTCAAGGCCACACAGCTCTGCCGGTGCGTAATCTTGTGTGTGTCAGTGAGTGTGTGTGTGTATGTTTGTGTGTGCACGAGTGAGTGTGTGTATGAAAGAGAGTGTTTGAATGTGTGTGCATGTATGAACATGTGTGTATGTTCGTCTGTCTCTGCGTATGAACGTTTGTCTGCGCCCGCGCGCGTGTGTGTCCTGCATCTCCTTGCGACTCTTCTCTGTTTGCAAACAACACCAATGTGAAAGCAACATGCTCACCAATACCCTTGCGAACATTCCTGCTGTTTTCACCCCCAATGCAGCCGCATCCTGTCCAAGGAGAAGTTTACAAAGCCCGCCACTAAGATTGTGATTGAGAGCGGCGCCGTGTCGCGGCTGGTCGAGTTTCTCTCCGTGCCACACGACGACCTCCTGTACGAGGCCCTGTGGGCCCTCACCAACGTGTCCTCGGGCACATCTGCCGACACCATGGCTGTGGTCTCTGCGGGCGCCATCCCCTACCTCGGCAACCTCCTCTCCAGGGAGTCGGAGAAGGTGCGCGAGCAGGCCATCTGGTGCCTGGGTAACATTGCTGGCGACGGCCCAGAGCCGCGCGACCTCCTGCTTGGTGCAGGCATCATGGAGCCCCTCATGGCCACCATCTACAGCAACCCATCGGTAAGGGCTCACAAGTGCCGTGTCCTGTTGGGTTTTTGTTGCCAACATGATTGTGTTGCTGTCTGCTGTTTTTTGGTCATTGCTGGGCCGTGTGTGTTCCTGTGTTGTGTATTGTTGTTGCATACGTTTGTACGCTTGGCGCATGCCTTGTGCGCTGGTTATTTATTTCCTGTCTCCGTCATCTCCTCGCCTTCAACCACTCACATAACCCAACCCCCCCCCCTTGCCCTCACCTCCTTTTCGTTTCTTTCATTCCTTCTTCTTCAACATCCAACAGACTGAGATGCTGAGCACGGCGACGTGGGTGCTGTCAAACCTGTGCCGCGGCAAGAAACCCGAGCCAAACTTTGAGATTGTCAAGCAGGCCATCCCCACCTTTCTCCAGCTCGCACAGCACGAGGACGTCAACGTGCAGGCGGACGCCATGTGGGGCCTCAGCTACCTCAGCGACGGCGACAACGACAAGATTGCTGCGCTGATTGAGGCTGGCGGCGCGCCGATTGTCGTGAACCTGCTCACGCACTCGTCCATACGCATCCTCACGCCCTGCATCCGCTGCGTGGGCAACATTGTCACGGGCACGAACGAGCAGACGCAGGTACCCATTGACCTGGGCTGCCTGCAGCACTTTTCACGGCTGATTCAGCACGAGAAGGCCAACATCCGCAAGGAGACGTGCTGGGCGCTGTCGAACATTGGTGCCGGCACACGCAGCCAGGTGCACGCGCTCATCGAGAGCAACGTGGTGCCCTCGCTGCTGTACTGCCTTGCCCACGGCGACTTCCGCACGCGCAAGGAGGCGTGCTGGGCGGTGACGAACATCAGCAACAACGGCTGCGACGAGGACGTGCGGTACCTCATCAGCCAGGGGTGCATCAAGCCCCTGGTTGACCTGCTCACGGTGCAGGACGTAAAGGTGGTTGAGATTGCGCTGGACGCACTCCGCAACGTGCTGCGCGTGTCGCAGATGGCCGACGGGTCCAATCCGAGTGCAGACTGGATTGAGGAGGCTGGTGGCGTGGACCACATTGAGATGCTGCAGCAGCACGAAAACGACACCATCTACGAGCTTGCCCTCGACATTGTGGAGAGCTACTTTGCGGAGGAGGACGAGGATGTGGGCGACATTGCTCCCCAGATGACAGAGTCTGGCTTTGCCCTGGCAGCACCCACGCAGGCCGCCCCCTTCTCCCTCTGATGAGCTGCGTGGATTGGATTGGATTGGATTGGGTTGGATGGTTAATTGTTGGCTGGTTGTTACCTGTGGATGTGTGTACATGGTAAGAGAGATGGTGCGTGTTTAAGATACAGTTTGTGTGCAAGCCTCTTTCTTCTGGCTGATTGATTGCTGTGTTTGGTGTGCTCTGCTTGCCTAATGTTTGCCCAGAGAGGTCTCAACAACTCTTGCTTTTTTTTTTTTTTTTCAATCACGTGTGGTTGTTTGCACTCAATTAGATGAACTCAAATCAAAAGCTAGGGAGAGAAGTGGGTGAGCTTGGTGGGCTTGGCCGAGAGGAGAGAAAGTGCAGCACAGCAGTACGAAAGAGGAGGACACAAGCTGTGCACACACGCGTGTACACGCACGCATACATGTACACACCGCATACATGTACACACGCATACACACGCATACACTCAGATGCCAAAGAGCTTGACGTAGCAGGGGTCGCAGTAGGGCTGGTCATTTCGCTCACGGAAGCGCGTCTTGGCCAGGCTCTTGTTGCACAGACTGCACTGAAAGTGCTCTGGATGCCACTTTTCGCCAAGGGCAGACACGAAGCTGCCGATAATGGGGCGCATGCACCGTGCGCACACCACGCCCTTCATCTCATGGTAGTGGTACGAGCAGTAGGGCTTGTTGTCCTGCGGAAAGTAGCGGCCTTCAGGGAAAGGCTTGTTGCACTCCTGCAGAGACGAGTGTGTGCATGTGTGTGTGTGTGTGTGTGTGTGTGTGTTTGAATGGTGCCGAAGAAGAAAGGGCGTGAGAGGGCCAAAGGTGAGAACTGAAAACCGAGGCGTACAACGCACATCATCATCATCATCATCATCATCATCATCATCATCATCATCATCATCAACAACAACAACAACAACAACAACAACAACAACAACAACATACACATACACACACGAGCGACGAACCCAGCAAGTGAAGCAGGCCTCGTGCCAGTAGCTGTCGAGGGCAGAGATGGCGGCATCCGTGATGGTCTTCTTGCACTTTGCGCACTTGTACTTCACCTGATCCTCATAACACTTGGAGCAAATGGTTTGGTTCTCTGCAGCAGCACTTGGGTGAGCACATTATTGTCCCAATTTCGTCATTCTTTGTTGCATGCACACTGTGCACGCAGGTACACACACACACACTTACACACACACACACACACACAACACATACTCACATACACACAGACATAGACTCACTCACCAACGTTGTAATACTCGGTGCCAAGCGGATTGTGGCACGCGTCACACTTGAGACACTCCACGTGCCAGTTCTTGCTGAATGCATGGATGCATGCCTGCAAGCAAAAACGAGCAACACGTGGCAACAGTCGGCAAGTGAGTGGGGGAAGTGCGACAAGAACTCATAAGCGTGATCGTGTTGGAAGCGTTAAACCAGCATGCACAGAAGCATGCATGCACAGAAGCAAACACTCAGAGAGACAAAAGCACGCAGACAAAAGCACGCAGACACACACACACAGAGACACACACAGACACAGACACACACATGACGACGACACGTACGGTGGTGATTGGCTTGTCACATCCGGCGCAGCGAGGCGCGGTTTCCTCGTGAAAACACGTGGAGCAGAAGGGCAGGCCGTGGTGGGCGTGGAAAGGTTCACTGGCAAGGCTCTTGTCGCATTTCATGCACTGGAAATGCTCCTCGTGGAACTGCAGCCCAAGCGCTTGGATGGCCTGACACAGATTGGAGCAGACAAGGAGGAAGCAAGAGGGGGGGGGGAGGATGTGAGTGTGTGAGAGCGTATGTGCGCATCATTGCAAAAAAAAAATAGCCATGCACCTTTGAGACAGCACCATGCATTCCTTCCATACTCACACACCACACACACACACATTCACACATACACACACATTCACACACACACACACACATTCACACACCCTTCCTTGGATCCGCTGGCGACACTGTGCACAAAACCCCTTTGGCAGGGCTTCGTTGTTGACGCGGTCGGCAGAGTGGAGTGGGGGCTGCACCTGCTCATCTGGGGTGTCCGAATTGCATTGCAGCACAGTAAGGGTGCGTCACAAGAGAAAGGTTGAGGATGGTACGCAATGTCAACACACACACACACACACACACACACATACATTCATGTGTGACGAGCGTAAACGCAACATGCATACATACAAAACACACGCACAAATACACGAAACACACGCACAAATACACGAAACACACACACACACACACACAAAACACACACGCACACATGTGCACATACACGGTGAGCGTGAACGCAAGCACACACGTACAGAGTTGACGGCGGGAGGATGAGGAGGAGGAAGCAGTCTCGTAGTCGGGGTCGGCGCGTTCATATTGGGGCTCAGTCTTGTCTGCGTTTGGATCCTCGTACACGTCGACATCGGGCTGCTCATAAGCGCCCTCGTATGTCCGCTCGTACATTGTCTCGTATGGCGTGGCATACGGCTTCTCATACTGCGCTGCGTCGCTCGCGGCCGGCTGTGCATAGGCCACATCGTACGTGGGGTCGTCGTCGCCACTGCCAGCCTTCTTGTTGGCGGGGCGACTTGGTGCATCAGCGACGGGCGCGGGCACCGCATATGTGCTGACCTGCTTCTTGGTGGCTGCCTGCAGCGGTTGAGTGTGGCTGGCTGCGGTGGCTGCAGACTTTCGGCGCAGATACACGCTGCTGGGGTCACGCCTGGGCACATCATATTCGCCGCGGCTGTTCGATGTGTCCTCGGGCCGCTTTGGGGGAGCAACTTTTGGGACCTGGTATTCTTCCGGTCGCCTCACAAGGTTATCGTATGCGCCTTCCTTGTCGGTCTCGCTCTGCTGTGCGTCCTTTGGCACAGCTACAACCCGCCACAAAAAAACAAACACAACAACAAAACAAAACACCAATCAAACCATTGGAGGTGAGCATGATGAGAGGATGAATGTGGAGGGGTGGAGGGAACAGGACATGCTGCGAACGTGGGTGGGCATGCACGAATGCACATCCTCACAACGAACATGGTCAAGAAAGATGGGACCAAGGGACAAAGAATGCACGTGCGAACAAGCACACCAAACGAATGCACGTTACATCATACACACAGGAATGTGCATACGCACATACGCAGGCGTACATACACACATACGCAGGCGTACATACACACATATGCAGTCATATATGCACATACGCGAACACAACAACACCCCCGGACAGCCCATGTTTCAAAACGCGCACACGGACGACGTTTGACGTACGCATGTCAAAGCTCTCCAGTTGCTGGAGAAGCGCGTCCAGCTCTGCATATCAAACCAACACAACACCCCACCGTGAGTTGGCAGCATGCAAAGAGAGTGTGGCGGCAGCAGCATGGGCACGAAACAATCGTGGGCAGCGGCATGACAGTCAACCCCACAGCACAGCAGCACGACCACCAAGCACTACACATGCACACACACCAGCGTCCTCAGCGTCAGCCATTGGAGCAGTCGTCGTTGTTTCGTTTGTTTGGGTTGTTGAAGAATTGATGAAATTTTCCACCTATTTTCTTCATTTCAGTCGAGGACTGAAGTCAGTCTCGCGCTCTCATGGGCGGTGGTTGGTGAACGAAAGCGACAACGCTTGTCGTGGGCACTAAAAGGCCACCCTGAGGTCTGCTACAACCCGCCACAAAAAAACAAACACAACAACAAAACAAAACACCAATCAAACCATTGGAGGTGAGCATGATGAGAGGATGAATGTGGAGGGGTGGAGGGAACAGGACATGCTGCGAACGTGGGTGGGCATGCACGAATGCACATCCTCACAACGAACATGGTCAAGAAAGATGGGACCAAGGGACAAAGAATGCACGTGCGAACAAGCACACCAAACGAATGCACGTTACATCATACACACAGGAATGTGCATACGCACATACGCAGGCGTACATACACACATACGCAGGCGTACATACACACATATGCAGTCATATATGCACATACGCGAACACAACAACACCCCCGGACAGCCCATGTTTCAAAACGCGCACACGGACGACGTTTGACGTACGCATGTCAAAGCTCTCCAGTTGCTGGAGAAGCGCGTCCAGCTCTGCATATCAAACCAACACAACACCCCACCGTGAGTTGGCAGCATGCAAAGAGAGTGTGGCGGCAGCAGCATGGGCACGAAACAATCGTGGGCAGCGGCATGACAGTCAACCCCACAGCACAGCAGCACGACCACCAAGCACTACACATGCACACACACCAGCGTCCTCAGCGTCAGCCATTGGAGCAGTCGTCGTTGTTTCGTTTGTTTGGGTTGTTGAAGAATTGATGAAATTTTCCACCTATTTTCTTCATTTCAGTCGAGGACTGAAGTCAGTCTCGCGCTCTCATGGGCGGTGGTTGGTGAACGAAAGCGACAACACCTACAAGCAAGCAAGAATGAGCGACAGCAAAGGCACCACCACCACTGCCACTGCCACGACGGCAGCACATGGGCACGGGTCCAACGGGCAGGAACCCTTTTCACAGCAACAACCACAACAGCTGTACCAGCAGCAACAGCAGGAACAATCACAACAACAATCACAGCAGCCGCAACAGCCGCACCAGCAGTCACAGCAGTTTGCAAGCGACGAAGATGAGTTTGAGACGCACACGTTTCCAAACGCCAGCTTTCGGTTGGAAAAGCGGTTCAGACCAGACAAGATTGTCGGGTATGGCGCGTACGGCGTGGTGTGTGCTGCAACAGACACGGTGAGCCAGCGCCGCGTAGCCATAAAGAAGATCTCATCCGCATTCAAACTGCCGGAGATGACAAAGCGCACGCTGCGCGAGCTGCGGTTCCTGCGCCACTTCCACTCCCACAAGAACATCATCTCCGTCCTCACCATCGCCAAGCCGCCATCGGACCTGAGCCGCTTCAACGACATCTACGTCGTCATGGAGCTGCAGGAAACAAACCTGCATCGCATCATTCACTCGAAGCAGCCGCTCTCCGAGGAGCACGTGCGCTACTTCATGTTCCAGCTTCTCAGCGGGCTGCAGTACATCCACGCTGCCAGCGTGCTGCACCGCGACATCAAGCCAGGCAACCTGCTCATCAACAGCGACTGCTCCCTGAAGATCTGTGACTTTGGCATGGCCCGCGCAATGGCCAGTACCCCGGAGGAGCACGCGGGGTTCATGACCGCATATGTGGCCACGCGCTGGTACCGCGCACCAGAGGTGATGCTGTCGTTCAACCGGTACACGCAGGCCATCGACGTGTGGTCGGCGGCGTGTGTGCTGGGCGAGATGCTTGGCCGGCGCTACCTGTTCCCGGGCCAGGACTACATCCACCAGCTCGTGCTCATCCTCACGCTGCTGGGATCGCCATCTGCTGAGCTGAAACGGCGCATTGGTAGTGAGCTTGCACGGCGCTATCTTGACACCCTGCCACACCTTGACCCCGTCCCGCTTCGCCAAGTCTACAGAGACGCCAGGTGTGTGTGTGTGTGTGTGACGTGTGTGTGTGTGTTTATGTGTGTATGTGTGCATGTGTATGACGTGTGTATGTGTGCATGTGTGTGTGTGTGTACTTGTGTGTATGTGTTTTTGTGTGTACTTGTGTGTATGTGTTTTTGTGTGACACATGCATGTGTTGCGTTTAGATTCTGTGCGTGTGTGACGTGTGCCATGCACAAAGCCTCATCCAGCCTGCAACCCCCGTGCCTTCCATTCCCTTGCCCCCGCCCCCAAACACCTGCCGTCGACAGTGACACCGTGCTTGATCTGCTGAGCAAGATGCTTCAGTTTGACCCCGCCCAGCGCTGCACCGTATCCGATGCCCTGCACCACCCGTTCTTCGCCAAATACCACAGCCAGATCCCATCGGCACCGCCGTCCGTGCCCGCCTTTGACTTTGAATACGAGGTGCGCGCGCGCGTGTGTGATTGTGTGATTTGTGTGATTTGTGTGATTGTGAGTAGCTGTGCATGCATGTATGATTGTGTGCTTGTGTGATTTTGTGACTTTGATTGTGAGTATCTGTGTGTGTGTGTGTTGTTGTTGTTGGCTGCCTGTAACCCCTGCCTGTCTGCCATCTGTACCCGAGAAACGAACACTCGCACACGTGCATTTCAACTTGTGTCACCACGTGCAGAATCGTGCGACGACGGCTGCGGAGCTGAAGGACATGATTGTGCAGGAGGTGATGCTGTACCACACACCAGGCACACCGGTATGACCGCTTCTGCTCATATTCACTCACATGATCGCCCTGACTTTGCATTTGTCCTCCGGCACGTTGCCTGGCATACACACTGTCCGTCGCACGCTGTTTGTTCTACGCCAACACATGGCCTCACCTGAACACGCCTTCGCTGCGGCCACAGGCATACATGAATGCCCAATTTGCTCTCGCGAAACGCACTGTCGTCCGCAGACCATCCAACCCGCCAACAGCAGCAGCAGCAGCATCATCGTCATCATCGTCGTCTCAAACCGGAAACACGCGAGCACCCGCAGCAGCGGCACCAGCAACAACGGAGAAAGCACCACGTGAGCATGGCGCAGCAAGTACCCGCAAACGCGAGGCATCATCAACAATACCAGTAACAGGCGGGAGTGACGCGAGTAATGGTGGTGGTGCTGCAAGCCATGCAGGTGATGGCACACATGGTGGTGGTGGTGGTGGCGGCGGTGGTGGTGTACGCAGGAGCAGCGAGTCTGCCCACGAGCGGTTGAAGGCGATGTTGCGCAGCCGGCGGTCAGCGAGCAAAGAGCAGTCCCCACATGGGGTGGCAGCAGCAACAACAAGTGCAGTGATGACGGCGCTGTCGGGTGCGACGAAGACAACAAAGGCTTCAACGAAGAAAACAGGTGGCCGTGGCCTCGCTGCACTTCAACAGCACGCAAGACAACAACAACAGCAGCATGATGTGGTGGGGTCTTCGGTATCCGGGGTAGGCGGCATTCAGGGCGCAGCTGCCAAGCGAACAGCGGCTGAGCGAAGCAATGAGCCTGCTCCAACACCGGCAACTGCGAGAACAGCAGCAACTGCGAGAACAGCAGCAGCAGGAGGAGGAGGAGGTGAGTATGGCACTGGTGCAGCTGTGATGGTTGGTGGTGACAGTGTTTCCACGACAACTGCAGTCCCAACAACGACAACAGCAGCAGCAACAGCAACAACAACAAGCGGGTCAGCCCCAACAACCACCGCAACTGTCACGACAACGGCGCCAGGGGTGGCATCGGCGGGAGACGTGGGTGGAGGCGACGAGCAGCCGCCGAAACGGAAGAAGCGCAAGGGCCGGCGACCGCTGAACAAAGCGTTGCACCCCGATCCAACGCCAGAGACACGCGCGTCTCTCGCAGAGTTTCGCCGTTACTTCCAGCGCGGCATGGTGTGTGCGTATGCGTTTGTGTGTGTGTGTGTGTGTATGTGTGTGTGTGTTTGTGTGTGTGTGTGTGTTTGTGTGTGTGTTTGTAAGCATGTGTGTGTGTTTGTTTGTAAGCATGTGTGTGTATGTGTGTATATGTGTGTATGTGTATATTTCGTGTATCGTGTATCCTGTCTCCTGTTGTGCATGGTGGGCTTGTCGGTTTGGTTTGTGGCCTGGACTCTGTGTGTGATATGCATGAGCCGCGTTACTTGACGCTCTCTCATCCTCATGCTGTCATCCTTCTGTTGTTGCGCTTCGATCCATATGCAGCAACAACCTCAACAACCCCAACAACAGCTGCTGCTGCAGCCAACACAGCCGCTGGTGTCACAATATGCACAGTTGTCTTCTGTCAACGCCGTCACATCAACCGCCCCAGCAACAACAGCTGCTGCTGTTGTTGATGTGCTGACAACCGCGCGCCCAACAATGCCCGTGTACCAACAACAACAACAACAACAACAACAACAACAACAACAACAACAACAGCAGCAACAACAACAACAACAACAACAACAACAACAACAACAGTCACCCATGCTGCCGTCATTCCCGCTGCCGATACCATTGCACCAGCATCAACAGCAGCACCTGCGCGGCACCAATTCGCCCACCACACGCTTCAGCCCCCTCTTCGACCCTGGAGGTGCGATTGCGCAGTCACTCCTGTGTTGTGATTTGTAATTCGTGCGAGCGGTGTCTGCCTGTGTGTGTGCCTGTGTGTGTGTGTGTGTGTGTGTGTGTGTGTGTGTGTGTGTGTGTGTGTGTGTGTGTGTGTGTGTGTGTGTGCCCCTGTGTGCTCGCAATCTAGCTGCGCA
>NW_004754913.1:519884-533313 GCF_000188695.1 Salpingoeca rosetta | reverse complement strand
ATACACACACACACACACACACACACACACACACACACACACACACACACACACACAACACAACACACACACACCGTTGCGCTTGAGTTGGCAGGACCGCCAAAGTCAAAGGTAAAGGCCACGGGTTTCTGTTGTTGCAATGACGGGCACCAGCCAATGCCATACCGGTTAGAGCGCGATTGAGAGATGCGTTTTGGTTAAGGTGGAGTTGGGATCGAGGTAAACGTTCCGCGTACAGAAAACAACAAGCAGCATTGTGCGCACAAACGGTCGAAGACAAACCATCAACAGCAAGTGTGTGTGTGCGTGTGTGTAAACGGTTGCCTTTGAATCTGCAGATGCACACACACGCGCGCGCGCGCGCACACACACACACTCATGTGAACAGCTGTGCTTCTTCACCTTGACTGTTTGCCGCTGCACTGCCGTCTCCTGCACCGTACGCAGGGGCTCTGTGTACACATGCGCACACGCGCACACGCAAGTGAGGCGAAGTTGTACATGAGAACTCACGTGCTGCAGATGATGACTCGCTTGAACAAAGCAACGCACATGGCGCAGGCTATTACACACAAACATGCATCCACACAAAACACGCAGGTACACGGACACGCACACACGATGTGTTCGCAGTGCGCACCTCGTGGGGAGCCGATTGCGGTTGCAAACGGAGGAATGTTCGTCGTGGCCTTTCCCCATGCCTTGCGGCGAGTGTCAAGCTTCGGCTAAAGTGAAGAAATGTGGTGCGAGAATGACACGATCACACATGGGGGTCAAATGGCATGCAAGAGACAACCCGAAAGCGTCACACTCCCATGCAGCCAAACAGCCTCTCAGACACACAGCTGGTCTACACAAGCTGCTGGTCATGCCACACAAACACACACGCACGCAAGCTTTTGCGGATATGCATGTGCACATGCGCGTGTACGCATGTGCACATATACACGCACCTCTGGTGCATCCAACTCTGCCTTCTTCGTGGCCGGTGCTGCGTTGATGAAGTTTGTTGTCTCGAGGAAGTTGCTCGAGCGGAGATGGGGTGGCAGCGCAGCCTGCAGGAAAACAACAGGAGTGTGAAACAGAGTGCGAGACAGACAGATGTAAGGGTGGACGTTGGTGTTATCACCAACATGGGATGAGAATGCCACAGTGTGACATACAAGACACGACACACACGCACACACGCGCGCGCACACACACACACACATACACACGCACATACATATACACACACTCGGATACACACACTCACCCATACCCATGCTCACACATATGAAAGCGCACAATTGCACACGAGCGAAGCATGCAAAGAGCAGGTATGTGCATGGGTGCTCGTGGAAGTCTCACGTTACGGCGCTTGAGTTCTTCAATTCGGCTGTCATCTGTCGGCTTGTAATAGTCCTTGCTTTGTGTCTGCTCCGCCCACGCCTGGCGGTGGTGCCGGGGGCCGGGCATGCGAGCCTCTTGTTGCTGTGGCGGCCGTGATTGCTGTGCTTGCAGCGGACTTGGCTGTGCGTGCGTGTGTTTGAAAAAGCGTGTAAATTCATATGTGTGTGTGTTTGCAAGGATACTTGCACAGAACACGCACGCACGCACGCACGCACGCACGCACGCACGCAAACAAAGGGTCGCACAAAACAAGTGTGTGCGTCCTGACAGCATCAAAGTGGAAGGGCGGCAAGTGCATGACCCAAGCAGGTCTTCGAAGCAACCAAGACATCACGAATTGCATATACTTGACCGAAATTACCTGATGCTGTGCAGCAAGCTCACGGCGCATGTTCATGCTTGACTTTGGCGTGCTGACCTGGGCAACCGGCGTCTACATTGAACACAACCACCCGTGACACACATGTATGTGGTTTGCTGCTGAGTGTTCCAGGCCACAATGGCGGTTGCACAGACAAGACAAACCTAGTACACACCGCTGCGCTCGCTATGTTTCGCTCATCATGTCAACTTCGCACGCATCTCCCAATTGCATGCGTTTGCATGGCATACGCACGCATTTGCACGTGTGCGCACGTCTGCACCCAATGTTCACGGCTCACATAGCTTACCGTGGCGGGAGATGCGTTGCGGCTTGCTTGTTTGAGCATCTCGGTCTTGCGCACCTCCACCTGCGTCTCGTGCTTGAGGCGTTCAATCAGACGGTTGTAATCGCGCAGCAGCAGCGTGTTCTGCTTCTTCTTTCGCGCCAATTCCTCCTGCGCGTCTGCCAGCTGCTGTTTGAGGTGGAACACCTGTGCCTGCGCTTCTTCCACGGCCTGACTGTTCTGTGAAGTGCTGTCTTGCTGCGCTTTGAGCTGGCTGCGCAGCTGGGCGTTTTCCCGCTCCGCCGCAGACACGCGCGCGCGCATGCGTGACTGCTCAGACTGCAGGTCCTCCAGCTGCGCGCGTGTTGCTGCCAGTCGCTGCGACAGCGCATGCATCTCATCCGACTTTGCGGCGTTGTCGCTCGTGAGCGCCTCCACTTGATCCTCCAACTCCCGCACGCGTCCCGTAGAGCTCACCGCCTGTATCATGCGTCAGATGTGCGTACATGTGCCAATGTATGTGTCCATGCATGAGTCAGATGTGTGTTTCGGACAGGTACAGTCTGCGTGAGCACACCACAGAAGTGTGGTGGGGAGCACATGAGCACACACACACATCCAAACACATACACGTACACACATACATACACACACACACACATCCAAACACATACACACACGCACGCACACACAAACACACGTACACACAGTAATTCCCAAAGTACAAGGGACACCTCCACTTGTGGCACACCTTCATCTGGTGCTGAGAGCAAGCGGATTTGTACTGCTCGCACGATTCCTGCAACTCGGAGATGGCTTGCTTCATTTCGTACTCCTTCACCTCAAACTCCTGTGACATCTGCAGCAGCCTATGGCACACAGCGAACCATGTGACACGCCAGCATACAACACGCGTGAGAAAAAACGGCTTTGTGCATCATGTGTGGTTATGTTGTGTTTGTGTGCGTGATTATGTTCTGCGTCAATATGCCAAATTGTATGCCGTGTGTGTGTGTGTGTGTGGATTTGTGAAGTGTGGCCGTGCGAGTGAATACGTCCTTCACTCCATCAGAACCAAAGATATGCGTTGCAAGTACCTGTCTCGCTCCTGCGACATGGAGGACACTTCTGCTCGCAGCTCGTTCAGGCTTGTGCGCAGACGCGCGTTGTCTGCCTCAAGTTCGGCTGCGTCGCTCTGCTTGGTCATGGCCTCCTGGCTCACTTGCTTCTGCACCACCGCCAGCTCTGCCTTGAGGGACTTCACCTGCGCCTCTGCATTCTCTGCCGCGTTTCTCTGGCCAAGCAAACACAAGAAACCGGTGTGTGCATGCATGGATGTGTGAAAGGTGAGCATGTCAATTTGACACTGACAAGTTGCAAAAACCACAAATCGTGGTATCAGCGTTTTCACAGCTGCGTACACACAGCCGCACACACAAACAAACAAACAAACAAACAAACAAACAAACAAACAAACAAACAAACAAACAAACAAACAAACAAACAAACAAACAAACAAACAAACAAACAAACAAACAAACAAACAAACAAACAAACAAACAAACAAACAAACAAACAAACAAACAAACATGCACACAAAACCTATTTTCAGACACCCATTTACACGTGGTGCAACTTACCCATGCTGAGAGCTCTCCCTCGAGCTCGCTGACACGTGTGCGGTCCTTCTGCAGCTCAGAGATGCGGCGGCGCGAAGACGACTCCTGGCACTCCAACTTCTTCGCCAACACCGCCTTCTCCTCCTGCATGCGGTCACGTGCTTCAAGCGCGTCGCTCAGTTGGCGCTCAACAACACGCAGCTGGTCCAGCTCCTCGTTGGCGTGCTCCAGCTGCCGCTTCATCCTGACAACACACGCACATACACACATGCAGGCGATGTTGGGATGATCGTAAGCCAGGCGCAATTCAGTGGGTATGTGTGGATGTGTGCATGGGTATGTGTGTATCCTTTTGTGTGTGTGTGCGCGTGTGTGTGCGTGTGTATATGTATGCATGCGTGCATGCATGAATGACAAAACTTTGGGAAAATGGTGCGAATTACTACAGCGTGTTGCACAAACATCTAGAAAGACACAAGCAGCCCCAGTTCAACACCATACCGGTCAAATCTTCCGCGCACATCACGCAGCTCGTCGAGTTCCGTCCTGGCGTCCTCCAACTCCGCCTCAAAGCGATCAGCACGCTCAGCCTATTGATGGCGGATTGGTCGGTGTTCGCAGTGTGTGACGTGAGTTCGTGAGGTGGGGTGACAGTAGGGGTGCAGAATGAAGCAGGCATGGTGCAAGCATGTGTGGCTGATTGTTGACATGTGGTGTTGCGTCAAAGCACAAACAGCAACGTGTGTGTGTGTGTGTGTGTGTGTGTGTGTGTGTGTGTGTGTGTGTGTGAGGCTCATGTCGTGAGCGTCATTGCGAAAGCTCACCTTGATTGTGAGTGCTGCCACTTGCGCACTCCTCTCCTTCAGTTCTTCTTGAAGCTCATGCAGCTCTGCAACCAACCAAAAAAAAAAAAAAAAAAGACACCGGCAGATGTCAGCCACGTGAGGAATACCGAATACTTTTGAACCTCACGTCACAACTGAGACGAGGGCATTCCATACATGCGTGCAGAGCTGTACTCGCAACAGTCAAACGCTCACCTTCGCGGAGATCGTCGTTCTCAGTGTTGACGCGCTGTGTGTGGGGCCAACATGCCAGCAGGCAGCAATGACAGGTAAACCAAAGTGTCAGCAAGCGGTTCAATTGTACATGCAAAGGCAATTGTTCACAAGTACACGCAAGGCAATGGTTCACAGGACCTCAAGCATCACATGGGCACACAATGCATAACCACCTACAAGCGCAACACAACACACCCACACGCACGCGCACGCCACATACCACCCAACACATGCACATGTACACACAACACGCACGCCACACACCACACAACACAAACACACACACACGCACGCACGCACACACACACACACGCACGCACACACACACACACACACACACACACACACACACACAAACACGCACACACCTCGAGGGCGCGCTTTGCGGCCTTTCGTGAGGAGATTGGTGTGTGGAGCAGGCGGTGCTGGTGGGGCGTGCGGAGCAGGCGGTGCTGGTGGGGCGTGCGCACCATGCAGCGCGAAGGCGGACGCATGCTGCCAACACGTGACGTGGGTGTTTGCGGCGTCTGTGGCCGACCGGGCATGCTCATGCTCATGCTCATGCTGAGGGGGTCGCTGTGGCTGGCGTGGCTGTGGGCACTGGGTGACGCCGGTGACTGTTGGTCTGGTGACTCAGCGCCCATCTCTGGAGTGAGCAGCGATGCAGCGAGCTCACGAAGACTTTCGAGATGCTGCACGTGCTCGTCAGACATGTCTTGCAGCGCACTGAACAGTACAAGCAGGCACATGGCAATGTGGTGATGTGAGGATGTGAGGGTGTTGGGTGTGTGTTGGTGTGTTTACTGCGCAAAGTCTGCGCAAATACGAAGCGAGAGAGAGAGAGAGTGTGTGTGTGTGTGCGTGAGTGTGTGTGTGTGTGTGCTCGGATTAAACACAGTGCTAACTCACTCATAGTATTTGATAGGCGCCTTCTCGTCGAGGGAGGCCAGGGTGAGGAGAGCAATCATCTGTAAAGCCAAAGTAACGGCAACAGCATAGAGGTGTCGGAGGGAAGGAGAGACGTGAGTGTAAGTGAGAGCGCATGCATGCGCCAGTTCATGCATGTGCACAAGCACCGACCACTGTGTGCGTTCACGCAAGGACAATTGAAAGAGAGAGAGAGAGAGAGAGAGAGAGAGAGAGAGAGAGAGAGAGAGAGAGAGAACACACACACGCAAATACCATAAATCCAACAAAACTTACGCACACACACACGCACAGGCTAACACAGCACCTTGATGATTTCTGCAGCGTTTCCTTGCTCAATTTGGTCTGTGTGAATGTGACCTCCAAGTCGCATTTCAAAGCATGCCTCCAGAATGGCCAAGACGGTCTTGCAGCTGCTCTCGCGCTGAGGCACAGGTGACTTCCAGCAGCTGAATGGCAGAGCAAGGAAGAAGGTTTGTGTGTGTGCGTGTGTGTGAAGGGGCGACGCTTGGCCACACATGTGAGTGGGTCGAATTAACTTGGGCGCATAAAACACTCATCGAGAGCCGCACGCATCTTGCACACAGAAGCGCAGCGCCAAATACAACCACAACCACAACCACAACCACAACCACAACCACAACCACAACCACAACCACAACCACAACCACAACCACAACCACAAATACAATCACAAATACAATCACAAATACAATCACAAATACAACCACAACCACAACCACAACCACAACCACAAATACAATCACAACCACGACCACACATAAACAAAACAAACACGGCTATTGCCACTCACATGGTGCGGGCCTCTTCCTCAAGGATCTTGCAGTCTGCAAGCGCAGTGAGGCTGCTGATCTCCTTGCCAGAGATCTTTGTCAGCTGCAGTATGGTTCATGATTAGTTTGTTGGTCGTGCCGTGTTGTGTTTGTAGTGAGAGGGCAGGAGCGTGGCTATGGTTCGCACGTGGTTGTTGCTGGAGACAGTCTGTACCGACACAGTGGCATCTGGAGATGTTGCTATTGCGACGGCGCTGGTCACGCATCGATGCTCTTAGCATCGTGTGCTTACCCAGTCGATGAGGCAGGTGGTCATCTGCTCCATGGCTGCACACGCTCGTTGCTTGATTGCTTGTTGGACTGTCGGGGGGTTGCTCTGTGCTTTGGAGATTGTTCTGTTTTTGTTGACATTGACGTGTGTGACAGAGAGAGAGAGAGAGAGAGACGCAAAGGGAAACAAGAGGAAACGAGAGGAAACACAGACACACACACACAGACACACCCACACAGACACAGACACACACACACACACACACGTACACACACACACACACACAGAGAGACACCCACACACACACGCACACACACACACACACACACACACACACACATCGACCTGGTTTGTCGTCGTCGTTTTCAAAATTTGGCGGCGGCCAGCGATTGCAGGTTGTAGAAAATTGGCAATATTCTTAGGACGCAAAACGGGCCGATGATGTGCCCGTAATCGAAGAAAGCCGTGCAGGCAGGTTTTCGGTTCTGCAAATGCGGCGTCTTGCCCATCTGAATCTGAGCGGGCTGGTTGGCGGCAAGAACGACTGAAAGGTCAGTGTTTGTCATTGCCATCAACCATTTTCCAAGCCAGTGTGCAATCCACAAACCCTGCGCCATCAATCCACTGCTGCCACACACACATTACCACCCCACCCAATCACACGTGTGGTTGCTTCGCCGCTTCCATCCCGTCCATCCACATCTCCGTCCTTTCCATCACACTCAACACTTAACACCTTTCTTGCACCCGCACGTACCCCCTCACACACACACACACACAGCGCGCCATGATCTGTGGTCAAAGTAGTCGGTTAGCCCGGCTGGCAACAACACCCGTCTGGGTGCGCCATGCCTCGCTGATTACCCACCGCCATCAACTGAGCGATCCCCGCATCGCGCGCCGCGTCGTGATCAAGCTCGGCTCGGCAGTGATCACCCGGCAGGACGAAGTCGGTGTCGCCCTTGGCCGCATGGCCTCCATCATCGAACAGGCCTCTGAGCTCCAGCAGCAGGGCCGCGAGGTGATCCTCGTCACCAGCGGTGCCGTGGCCTTTGGCAAGCAGCTCCTGCAGCAGCAGCACGCGCTGTCGCGGTCCATTCGACAGACGCTCAAGGTTGGCGGCCGCCATACCCTCGGCGGCGTCGATCCCCGCGCCGCCTCCGCCGCTGGCCAGGGTGGCCTTGTCTCCCTCTACCAGTCCATGTTCTCCCAGTACGGCATCACCTGTGCCCAGGTGCTTGTCACCAAGAACGACTTCCGCGCCCGCTCCACCGTCAACAACCTCACCGATACCCTCAACGAGCTTCTTTCCATGAACGTCATCCCCGTCATCAACGAGAACGACGCCGTGTCCCCGCCAGGCATGCAGGACGCCGACCTTGACGGCGTGCTCAGCGTACTTGACAACGACTCCCTTGCCGCCAACGTCGCCAAGCAAGTCGGCGCCGATGCCCTCCTCCTCCTCTCCGACGTCGATGGCATCTACAGGTGCGTTTGTGGTTGTTGTTGTTGTTGTTATCTGTGTGTGTGTGTGCGTGTGTGTGTGCACGCGTGTGGTTTTGCGCACTCGCTCTTGCTCTTGCCTTTGCCCTTTGCACTTGTGCGCGATTGTTCCCTTTCCAACCCCCCTGCCCTGCCCTTTTTTGCGCATCTCCTTTCTTTCTCCTCACACACCCACTCCCCCAAATGCATGCATGCACACACGCAAACATGACCATGCACACACGCAAACATGACAAATCATCCATGGATTTGTGTGCAGTGGCCCTCCTGACAAGAAGACGTCCCGTCTCCTGGACCGGTACTGCCCGAGCAAGGACCCAGACGTCACCTTTGGCGGCGGCTCCAAGGTTGGCCGTGGTGGCATGCAGGCCAAGGTCGACTCTGCCACGTGGGCTTGGCGCAACGGCACCGCCGTCATCATCGCCAACGGAACCAAGCTCAACACCATCAAGGCCGTCACCTCTGGCGAGCGCGTGGGCACCTTCTTCACCAGCGAGGAGTCGATGCGCGCCAACGTGGAGGAGCAATGCAAGGCGGTCCGCAGCGGCGGCCGCAAGCTGTCCCAGCTGCCTGCCGACCAGCGCCGCGCCATCATTGAGCGCCTTGCAGACCTCCTTCTCGAGCGCGAGTCTGAGATTATGAAGGCCAACCAGCGCGACATCAAGGCTGCCGTTGCCTCCAAGACCTCCGATGCCCTCGTTGCCCGCCTCTCCCTCACCTCGTCCAAGCTCAAGTCC
The DNA here is from genome assembly GCF_000188695.1 of Salpingoeca rosetta. Taxonomy (NCBI): domain Eukaryota; class Choanoflagellata; order Craspedida; family Salpingoecidae; genus Salpingoeca; species Salpingoeca rosetta. The sequence goes on along the minus strand of NW_004754913.1, from coordinate 524,362 downwards.
CTCGCTGACGGCCTTCGCCAGATTGCCGCCGGCTGCGATACGCACATTGGCCACATCCTCAAGAAGACAAAGGTCGGCTTTTGTTGCGGTGCTCATCCAGCTCGCTGCTTGCTTTGTACGCACATGAGCTGTTGTTGTCTTTTGTTCTTTTGTTTGTTTGTGTTGGATGCATGTGTGCTTGGCTTTCCTGCTCAAAACAAGCCTTCCCTCATCCTCACACCGATCCACAACCGCGCACACCCTCTCCCTTGTGCTCCTCCTCCTCCTCCTCCTGTTGGTTTGTTGCGGTGCAGATTGGCGAGGGTTTGGTGCTGCAGCAGGAGACTGTGCCCATTGGCGTGCTGATGGTCATCTTCGAGTCCCGCCCCGACTGCCTGCCCCAGGTCTCTGCCCTCGCCATCGCCAGCGGCAACGGCCTCCTCCTCAAGGGCGGCAAGGAAGCAAAGCACAGCAACGCATACCTCCACAGCCTCGGTACGCGCGCGTGTGTGTGTGTTTGCTTTGTGTGTTTGTGTCTGTGTGTGTCTGTGTGTGTATGGATGTGCGTCTGTGTCTGTGTCTGTCCGTTGCCTTGTATCTGTTGCGCTTGTGCCGGTGCATGTGCCATGTTCATCATTGAAGTGTCTCACATGTTTTTGTTTGTGTGCTCTTCGTGTTTGCAGTGCAAGAGGCGCTCTCGATGCACGTTGATCCCCAGACCGTCACACTCGTCAGCACCCGCGAGGGTGTCTCCTCCCTCCTCGAGGTAAAGGCCGCACCCACTATGCACCCGTGTTGTTTCGTCCACACACGCCCGTGCCGCCTCCTTGTTGTACCCTCGTTTGCAATCCTGATGCATTCTCACATTTTTTCCTCCATACACGTGTGTGTTTTTTGTGTGTGGTTTCTGTACTTCAGCTTGAGGGCATGATTGACCTCATCATCCCACGCGGCAGCAACGAACTCGGTTAGCGCCTCACATCGTGGTTACTTGCATTGTTTGCTCGTGTCCTCTATATGTGCGTGTGTCTATGACTGCACTGGTGCGCGCCACTGTGTGTGTGTGTGTGTGTTGTTAATTTGTTTTGTTCATCCAGCCTCACACCCCATGTGTGCTGTTGTGCCCCTGCAGTGAAGAACATCCAGGACCAGGCTGGCGGCATCCCCGTGATGGGCCACGCCGATGGCATCTGCCACGTGTACATGGACAAGGACGCCGATCCGCAGAAGGCCATCGAGGTTGTCATCGACGCCAAGACAGACTACCCTGCCGCATGCAACGCCATGGAGACGCTGCTCGTGCACCGCGACCTCGTCAACACGGACGCCTTCAACGACGTTCTTCGCGGACTCAAGAAGGCCGGCGTACGTTCACGCCCTGCCGCCGTCTGTCTCTATCTGTCTCTGTCTGTCTGTATGAAGTCGCGCTACGAACCTTGTATTGGTGTGCATGTGCATGTCACTTTGTTGGCCCATGTGCACCCGTGTGTACTGTGCACGACTTTGATTCGCTCACGCTGATGTTGGCCGCGTGCGACGTGTTGGGTGTGCGCAGGTGAAGGTGCACGTTGGTCCCCGCCTGGACGAGCTTGTTGCGCTTGGCGGTCCCCCTGTCGACGACTACCACATTGAGTACGGCGAGCTCGAGTGCACCGTCGAGGTCGTTGATGACACCGACGCAGCCATTAACGTGAGTACCGCGATGAAGTTGCGAAGACTGTGCCATGCTGGTGATTGATTATGTTATGTTATCGTCATGCATATTGTGGTTCTGTTGCCGTGCCTGTTTTTGTATTTGCAGTTTTGCATGCCAAGCACTCCAGCAACACCGTTTCCTCCTCACACTTGACCTTTTCTCTTGCTCCTCTTCTTTCCCTTCCTCCCCCCCCCTTTTAGCACATTCACGACTACGGCAGCTCCCACACGGACGTGATCCTCACAGAGAACAAGGACACCGCCAAGAAGTGCGTTGCGCGTGCGTGTGTGTGTGTGTGTGTGTGTTCGATGTCCTGAACACCCACCTCCTGCCTCTTTCCTTCTCCCACCACGACCGCGCAGTCTTTAATGAACCTCACACACGAATGGCGTATTGTCTTTCCTCGCTCTCCCCCCCCCCAAAAAAACCAAAAACGTTTTCAGGTTCCTGAACGAGGTTGACAGCGCGTGCGTCTTCTGGAACGCCAGCAGCCGCTTTGCCGATGGTCAGTGAGATGTCCTTGGTATCTCGAATGCCCATGCCTGTGTCACCCACCATTTGTCGCGTGCGCTACTGCCGACACATTGATTGCAGCGATATGGCCCACAAGCCGGTTTGGTAACTTCACACTCATCCCTCCTTTTTTCCTCCCCCCCCCCCCCACCACAAACAAATGCGACCATACGTGTGCAGGCTACCGCTTTGGCCTTGGTGCTGAGGTTGGCATCTCCACATCGCGCATCCACGCCGTAAGTCGCCCTGGGGTGCACACGACATCACATTGCGCTACTCCGCCATGGCGAAGAGAAAATACCCGGCAGTGAATGTTGTTGTGGTCATGTTGTTGCTGCCCTTGTTCATCCGTACGCCTGCCTGGCTGGTGCACTCCACCCGCCATCTTGATCGTCCACACCATCGTTCATGCTCGTCTGCACCATCGCTCACACATTTTATTCCTCCCCCCTTCTCTCTCTCTCCTCGCTTTCTCTTCGTTTCCTCGTGCTTTTTTGTGTGCGAACCCCCAGCGCGGTCCCGTTGGCGTTGAGGGTCTGCTGACGACCAAGTGGAAGCTCGTTGGCCACGGCCACACCGTCAAGGAGTTCAACACGGGCGAGCTCGACTATGTCTTTGAGAAGCTGCCTCTCGACTCTGGTGACGCCGCAGACGACGCGTAAACCCCAGCGCAAGTCCCAAGTCATTTTTGTACCTCCCTCTCCCAAACAAGCCAAACTATTCCCCGTTGTGTTTTTGTGAGTGTATGTGAGTGTATGTGTGTCAGGTTGTTACACGTGTGTTGTTGGACAACGGCTGCCCCGCCTTTCCTTGTCTCTCCACCATCTCCATTCTATGTGTAGTTTGACCGAAACCGTGTAGCTGTTGTGCTTGCGTCTCCACTTGTCTCCTGTTGTGCATGTGCGTGCGCTTTTCACACGCCGCTCTCTTGCAGCTCCCGTGTGTTCCGTGATGTCCTTGTCATGATAGTGTTGTGTGTGTGTGTGTGTGTGTGTGTGCGTGTGTGTGTGTGTGTGTGTGTGTGTGTGTGTGTGTGTTTTCTTTTCCCCTCTCCCGTGTCTGTCTCTCTTGTTGCTGCAAGCTCGAGCGAGTCACACCAGGCGCGTTATTTTCGCTGCTCATGTGTGTGAGTGTGCGTGTGTGCATTTTACACACAATCCAGGCGTACATGCATGTTGCTGTGCCTTTGCACCCCCGTATGCTTGTGGCGCCATGCGCACTATCGTATCCGTTACACAGTTGCGACGCAAGCCCACAACCGTCAGTCAGTCAAGCCTTTTGTGTGGAGGGGTGAGCATTGGGTGTTGGGTAGAGACAAAACCCAATCATCAACACAGAGAAAGCATGCAAGCAATAGTGTGTGCCATGTTCAGTTGCTCGGTGCTGCTGTGGGTGTTTACTCTTGTGTGCAATACGAAGCAAGAACAATCCACGAGAAACGTGGGGTGTGACAACAGTGATGAACGAGTTGGAAGATAGTGCCCACGCAGCAAACAGACAGGAAGCAAACAAGACACAAAGACACGCACACAATGTCGAACAATGTCAGACGAAACCACGCGCACGTACGAGCTCACGTGACACAGAACAGAGAGGCTAATGAGTCGAGTAGTGGATGGAACAAGAGTGCAAGAGAGGGAGGAGAGGAGGAGTTGGGAAGAGGACGTGTGTGTCGGCTTGCATGTTGGGTGATTGGATGTGTGGTAGGGCATGCAAGCACGGGTTGTGTGTGTGTCTCCGCTTATTCTGTCTTGCCAAACTGCTGCCCTTGTGTCTGTAAACGTCGAAATCAGGGAAGTGGAAGGGAAACGTATGCGTGTGTATGTGTGTGTAAAGATGTGTTTGCATGTGCATATGCATGTGAGTAGTGGAAGTAGTGACACTTTCCAGTGAAGAAAAGGCCACGACATGTCCAAAGCATCACATAGCACACAGCACAGCACAGCACAAACTACACAACACACAGCACAGCACAAACTACACAACACACAGCACAGCACAGCAGAGAACAAGCACCAATGACAGGGCACCTGGATGATGGCGACGATGATGCCAAAGAGGCCGATGGCGGTGCCGAAAATCTCCACAATGAGCAGCTTCACAAACAGCGACGCGTTCTGCGCATCAGACAACGCGGCACCACTGCGCCCACGCAACGGAAAACAAACGGGAGTGATGGTAATAGCGGTGGTAGTCGTTGTGGTGGTGGTTGTGGTGGTGGTGGCGGCGGTGGTCGTGGTGAGATGAGAAGAAAAACAGCACACATTCACACGAGCACACAAACACTATT
>NW_004754913.1:514759-517259 GCF_000188695.1 Salpingoeca rosetta | reverse complement strand
GCGATGGTGCAGATGGTGGTGAGTGGCGATGGTGCAGATGGTGGTCGGACGTGAGGAAGGGCGGCAGTATGGGTGGACAGGTTGCGCACAAAACAAACAAAGAGAGAGAGAGAGAGAAGGAGGGGAAAAAAGAGATTCAGCAGCAACAACACGGCTGAAGCGCCAAAGAGCACGTGCGATCTGCCAGCAGCCGTGGTGACACACCTCCTTCAGCGTCGGCTCCAGCGGCCCGCGGTACGGCAGCTGCACACACACACATATGTTATGATGGAAGGGGCGGGGAGGTGTCATTGGTGTGTGCGTGTGTGCGTTTATATGTATGTATGTGTATGTGCATGCGTGTGTTGAGCGTACGGCCTCGATTGGAAGAGAGGAATGAGTGGGAAACACACCCCAGCATACGCCGCCGGCAGCACACGCTCAAATAAAAAACGTGCCTCCACAACCACACACACACACACACACACACACACACACACACACACACACATACACAGCCGCTGACCGTGATGGTTTTCCCCTCAGAGGCGCGGTAATCTGCAACAGAGCCGTGGTGCTTCTTCATGGCCGTGTCCGAGGACATGCTGCGAGCACAACCACATGTGGTGTGTGTGTGATTGTGTGCGTGCATGGGATTGTATGTGTGCGTGTGTGTGTGCGTGTGAGGTGGGTTGGTGTTGGAGGATGTAGAGTTGGTCATCCACGAGCATGCTAGCAAAAGCACGCAACCAACGCCCGCACCACCTCTGTGCCACCGTCTGCACTGTCCACCATTGCGTACCCATAGAACATCTTGAAGAACTTTTTGTCCTTCTCCACCAGCTCCCCCGCACTCTCGTCGTGCCCAGCCAGCATCCCGCCAAGCATCACAAAGTCCGCCCCAGCACCAAACGCCTTGGCGATGTCCCCCTGGTGGTGTGTTACGTTGTGTTGTGTTGTGACGATGGTGATGCGATGTGGTGGTGGCGAGAAGCATGATTTGCCTCAACCTCGACACACGGATACACACACACACACACACACACACAAAACACATGCATGCACACAACTCATGCATCACATGCACGTATGCACGCATGCACACACACGCACACACACACACACACCAATCCACAGCAACAACAGCGCCACACGAACCGGGCAAGTGCAGCCGCCGTCGGCCACAATGTGACCGCCCAGCCCGTGAGCAGCGTCAGCACACTCAATCACCGCACTAAGTTGCGGGTACTGCGCAAGAGCACGCGGTATTGCGCAGCGGGGAGAGGATCAATTACGAGGCGCGCACATGCACAGGTGTATGAGAGAGAGAGAGAGCGCGCAAAAACGTTAACACACACACACACACATCCACCTACACGAGAGCTTGAATGAGTACGCAAGAAACTGCATCAACACAACACTCACGCACTCGCTTGAAGTACACACACACACACACACACACACACACACACACACACGTGTCACATCACACACACACACACACACACACACACACACACACACACACACACACACACACACACACACACACACACACACACACACACACACACACACACACACACACACACGTGTCACATGACACCACGCTGGGGCGACTCACCCCGACGCCCGTCTGCTTGCGGGTGGTGCAGACGCTGCCCGGGCCAATGCCAACCTTCACGATGTCGGCACCAGAGAGGATCAGCTCCTCAACCATCTCCTAAGCATGAGGCGAATAAGGGTGTGGTTGCGGTGGTAGGGGACAAGAGAGAGAGGGAGGAGAAAGAAGAAAGAGATAGTGTATGTGTGTGTGTGTGCGTATGTGTGTGTATGTGTGTGTGTATGTGTGTGTATGTGTGTGTGTGTGTGTGAGTGTGTGAGTGAGAGCGAGAGAGAGTGTGTGTGTGTGTGAGTGTATGTATGTGTGTGTGTGTGTGCGTATAAGTGAGGTGCTCTGACTCCGGCGCCCATGCAAATCGACTGCAACTACACCTGCGTGACGACGTTGCCGGCCATGATGGTCTTGTCGGGGAAGGCCTCGCGCACCTGGCAGCGGGAGGTGCAGGAGCATGGTGTGGGGTGAGCAGCAGATTGGAGCTTGATAAAAACACGTGGCACAAGTACGCAGCCAACACACACACACACACACACACACACACACACACACACACACAACACACACACACACACACACACACACACACACACACACAAGCACACCGGCAAGCACCTTCTTGACAAAGTCGACAAAGTGCTCCGAGTATCCGTTGGCGACATCGAGGCAGATGAAGGAGATGGCCGGGTTGGTCTCAAGCACAGTCGCCAGCGTGGCAAAGTCGTGCTTGCCCGTGCCAGAGGACGCACACATGAACTGCATTCACGCGCGGGGGAAGGAAGGAGGAGCAGCACACGACACACGCGGCACGGGTGACACGAGTGAGTGAATGAGTGAGTGAGTGAGAGTAAGAGAGAGAGTGAGTGAGTGAGAGTGAGTGAGCGTGCGTAGCGTGTGTCGTGT
>NW_004754913.1:475870-514601 GCF_000188695.1 Salpingoeca rosetta | reverse complement strand
GTGTGTGTGTGTGTGTGTGTGTGTGTGTGTGTGTGTGTGTGTGTGTGTGTGTGTGTGTGTGTGTGTGTGTGAGTGTGTGTGTGTGTGTGTGTGAGTGTGCGTGCGTGCGTGCGTGCGTGCGTGCGTGTGCCGGTGCATGCTCATGCAAACACACTGTCCCAGCGGGCCATTCAAAAGCAGCCTCACTACCAGACACGAGCCGCTTGTCAGGACACACCTCAAGCACGTCGTCAGACTGCGCCTGCCAATCGGCGGCCTCGTAGTGCTTGGACGCAGCAACCAGCATCTTGTGCTTCGACATGACCTGCGCCGCCTCAAACGTGCCTGTCGAAACAAGACCGGTCACAAGAGCAGTGACAAGTAACCCAACATCAGCAGAACTTGCGTTGAGGACAAGCCCGCCAAAATGCGTGGATGGTGTTCAAGCTCCAACTGAGACCACAGCAGAGGTCGTACCAGTGGTGTCCATGTTGGCGGCAACGATGGGAACACCTGCGGTACGCATGACGAGACCAAGCACCGATGAGCGTCGTTGCGAGAAGAGGGGTCAGGGAGTTTGGGGGAGGCTCACACCAAACACGCATGCAACACAAGTACACAGCACACGTCACACATCTATCATCACCCATGTACAAACCCATGTACACACGCACACAGCACACGTCACACACCACACATCACACATCACACATCAGCACACATAATGCACACGACTCACCTGTCCATGTCTTCTTGCTGTGGAGAAAGGTGTACTTGCGATCCAGGTCCACCTCGGCGCGCGAGCGCAGGGTGCTGCGCTTTGGACGAATCAGCACATCCTACAAGCGAGCAATTGGCACATGCGCCGTTCGTCAGCCACCAAGCACAACCACAATAACCATGATCCCCCAACGCACACACACACACACACCTTGTAGTCGAGCTTGACGTCTGCTTCGATCCTCATCTTGCTCTTCGTTCACTGTTGCTGCCGCTGCTGCTGCCGCTGATAACAAGGAAAAGAAATGGCAATGCCTCGCCAACGCTTGGTGCTTGCCTTTCTTCTTGTCTTGCTCAACAACCGGCCGTGTGGGTAGGTCCAGTCCGTGGCGGTGGTTGTGTGGTGCTTGATCAATGTTGTGGTTGTCATGTCACATCATCATTGCACTGCCATTGACGCACTGTCTGCACCTTGCACATCACACCAAAGCGACAACGACACCATCCTTGGTGGCGAAGTCAGATAAACATTGGAAAACACAGTCAATCTTTGCACAAGGATTGAAGCGCGTCCACGCTCCTCACAAACAATTCCGCTCAGCCACGCTTCCTTCGGCTCAACACGCCCTCAACAACACGCACACACACACACACTCTCTCTCTCCTTGTCGCGATTCGATTGGCAAGCGTTCGGTTTGGTCTGTGTAATGGTGCAGGTTCAGCAAGAGCGTGCCGCTTTTCTCAACGCTGACACACACACAATGCTCGACAAGCAAACACGCGACGGACATCTTGGTCTGCGCTGCAACTCATCCCACCCCACACAAGGGGGAGGAAGTGCGCGACAAAACACAAGACCACAACGGCGGTGTACAGGCGAGCGGCTCGGCCAGCAAACAAACACGGCTGCTGCTGAAGCAAACAGCCACCACACGACACAAACAGCGGGAAATGCACAAGGGGGATCGAGAGAGCATGTTTGCATACTGTACAGCAGTAGCAGTAGCGCCAGCCAATTAGAAGAACCACGGCGGCACAAGGACTCACATTATTTGAGAGAAGGCAAGAGAGAGAAGAGGGGGAAGAGAGAAGAGAATTACAAAGAGGGGAAACAAGCAAAGAGGCAGAACAAGCACATGCTCACTGCACATGCACGAACAGCGCACTTGGCTCAAGAACAGAGCAAAGGCAACACATACAACTACAAAGTCTGTGAAGAAGACGTTGTTGTTGTTGTGGTCGTTTACTTGCCACCGGCGGAGGTGTACTTGGTGACGGCCTTGGTGCCCTCGGAGACGGCGTGCTTGGCAAGCTCACCGGGGAGGAGCAGGCGGATGGCCGTCTGGATCTCCCGGGAGGAGATGGTGGACTTGTTGTTGTACTTGGCCAGGCGGGATGCCTCGTTGGCGATGCGCTCGAAGATGTCGTTGACAAACGAGTTGAGGATGCTCATGGCCTTGGAGGAGATGCCGACGTCGGGGTGGACCTGCTTCAGGACCTTGTAGATGTAGATGCTGTAGGACTCCTTGCGCTTCTTGCGGCGCTTGCCCTCACCGGCGGCGGCCTTGGCCTTGCCTGCCTTCTTCTCGCCCTTCTTGGAAACCTTGGGTGGCATCTTGGAGAGTTGGCTGTGGTGGTGGTAGTCGTCGAAGACGTGGGGTGCGGGGATGTGCTTGACTTGGCTGGTGGAAGTAGCTGATGAAAATGAACTTCACCACACACCAACTGCCACTTGAACCACGGAAGGCAGGCAGCAGTGCTGCTGTGTGCGCTTTTCGGCGCGGCGCAGAGCCAGCAACAAAGCAACGGCAATTGTGGCGGGTGATTCGTTCGAACGCTGCTTTTCATAATTTTCGTCAATGTCTGAATCAATGTCTTTTTCAAGGGTGCAGAATAACGAACATTATTTTTTATTGTGTGGATTCAGCGCCAATTGCGATTTGGAGATGCGCTAAGCGCACAATCACCACCAAACACGACATTCCCCGCTTTCCCGCCAAACTGATTCTCGCGCGAAACCTGAGATGTGCACCGCGCCGTTACAAGTGCGACCACGCACACCTCTTCTTGTCATTTATCATCCGCATCTCCAACCCAGCAAGCAAGCAAACCAGGACCCCCTCCCTCGCTCGTCACCTCCTCCTTCTCCCAAACTTCAACTTCACAACCAGCACAATGGCCCGCACGAAGCAGACCGCCCGCAAGACCACCGGTGGCAAGGCCCCCCGCAAGCAGCTCGCCACCAAGGCTGCCCGCAAGTCCGCCCCCTCCACTGGCGGCGTGAAGAAGCCCCATCGCTTCCGCCCCGGTACCGTCGCTCTGCGTGAGATCCGCCGCTACCAGAAGTCCACCGAGCTGCTCATCCGCAAGCTCCCCTTCCAGCGCCTCGTCCGCGAGATTGCCCAGGACTTCAAGACCGACCTCCGCTTCCAGTCCACCGCCGTCTCTGCCCTGCAGGAGGCCGCCGAGGCTTACCTCGTCAACCTCTTTGAGGACACCAACCTCTGCGCCATCCACGCAAAGCGCGTCACCATCATGCCCAAGGACATCCAGCTGGCCCGCCGCATCCGTGGCGAGCGCTCTTAAGCACCTCCACACTTGCCTTTTGTGTGTTACATTACGTCAGTGTACATGTGCGTACTGAGGCACTTGTTCTAATCTCCCCTCCTTTGCTCCTTTGTCAATATTCTCCCACACACGAGTCCGTTGGGCTTGCTGCTTCCCCTCTTCGTTCGTGGTTTGGTTGAATCAGGTCTGATTGACTTGCCTCTCTCGCTGTGTGTCATGCCGATGATGCTGCTCATCTCGGTGGCAATCTCGATTAATTGCCCAGTCTGATAATGTTTACCATGCGTGTTGGCCCTTGACTCGGGGTGTCCTCGCTCAACTGTGGGGTGTGGATGTTGCGCGCCTCTGTTTTCATGGCTTGGCTGCTGCGATCCCACCACGCGTTGACTGATGCTTACAAACCAAGTAAAGACCAACCAACACAACTACTGTCACTACCAAACAAAGTAATGAATGGGAGAAACAACTGTATTGAAAATAGGCGTGATTGTTACACAAGAGCGCGTGTGTGAGTGCTGAAAACCTCACACTAGCACCCATCTCTCTCTCTCTCCTATCAATCAACTTGACATCATGTCACCTCTGCCTCACCATGAATGAAGAACGGTTTACTTTTATGACACACGCTTCCAACACAGCACAGTCGACATTCGGCCACATCACTCTGGCGGCCTGGTTGCGAGCGACTTGTACAGTTTCAAGCGAGAAGCGGAGATGTTGGCGGGTTTCGCCTTCTTCCCCTTCCTGTGGCCCTTATCGCTCTTCTTGCCTCCCTTGTCGCCCTTCTTCTTGCCGTTCCTCTTCTTCGTGCTGCTTGCGTCCTTATCTGCGCCGCTGCTTGTCTTCTTCTTCTTCTTCTTCTCTGTCTTTGCCCGCTTCCTCGGCTGCTCATCCCCTTCGCCTGCACCATCATCGCCATCATCCTCTTGCTGTTTGTGCTTCTTCTCCTCCTTCTCCTCTGCTGCGTCTGCCGCCTTGTCATTGCCGTCAGCACCTTCGTGCCTGTCCTTCTTCTTGTGCTACAATGCAATCAAACAAGCAAGCGCAATATGTGAGACATTGTGAGTGTGTGTGGGTGGGGGGGGGGGGGGTTGGGGTTGGGGGTGTGGGTGTGTGTGTGGGTGTGTACAAGCGCGTGCCTATGTGCGTACAAGTGTACAAGCGCAAGCAAGCGCGCGTGTGTGTGTGTGTGTGTGTGTGTGTGTGTGTGTGTGTGTGCCTGTCTGGTTGTGTTTGCGCTCACGCTGCGAATACAGTGCCAGGAGCGGAGAAGCAATGACCTCACCTGCTTCTTGTCCTTTTGCTTGAGCAGCGGTGCTATGGACGGCAGTTGTTGCAGCTTCTTCACCTATGCAGGGCAGCGCAGAAGAGACAATCACAATCACACACACACACACCACGCTGATGGTGAGCCGCAGCGACCACGAGCAGGCAGATTGTTGCGACAGCAACAAACAGCGCAAACAAGGGCAAGAGGGGGAGAGAGCGCACGCAAAGGCGGAAAAAGAGACAGACAAAGGGAGGGGAAGCAGAGAAAAACACACAGAGAGACTTGCACACCAGTGTGTGTGTGCAGGCTGCAAGACGAACGATACACACGCGCGCGCACACAAGCACGAACAGTGTACCTGCCCAAACACATACACATACACACTCACCCGCACAAACAATACACCTCCCAAACACATACACACACATACACATACACACGCATGCATGTATGTATGTACTGCTGTTACCTTGTTCTTTGCGCGGCGTTTGTACTTGCGGACGTCGTGCTTCTCCTCGTCCTCGCTGCGGTACTTTGACAGCTTCTTCACCGACACCCACCCGTTGAGCTCCTTATCCTCAGCATGCAGGATCTGGCGACCATGTCAAGGTGGTGGTGGTGGTGATGGTGATAAGGGGCGATGGGGAAGCGAGCAGGCAGTTGGAGGGTGTGCACGTGTGTGCACACATCACATCACACCATACACACCAAACACACCACACATGTCACACCACACCAAACACACCACATATGTCACACCACACGCACTACACGCCCCACGAACGAGCGCGTGGGCTCACCTCCTCTGTGGAGAGGCCGTAGTCGTTGGGCATGACCTGGCGGTACTTGAAGCGCGTCGGCATCCCGCCAACAATGTCCTCAAAGTCGAGCTAGTCGTTCACCGTCTGGCAGAGGTGGGGACAGGAGGTGTGAGGACAGGGTGTGTGAGGAAAGCAAGGAAAAGCGGAAGAAGGAAGGGGGAAAGGAGCAGAGAGGGCGGTGGGCACAGATGGGTGGTGTGGACACAAAAGGCGACATTTCAACACGGGCGTGTGAGCAGGCTGATGCAACCTTGGTGTCGTCGACGTGTACATCGTCCTGCGTCTGCAAATCGGTGATCACGCCCTTCTTCGCCTTCTGCTTCGCCTCCCGCCGCCGCTGCCGCTCAAGCTTCTTCCGCTGCTCGCGCAAACACACATGCACACGGACAGCGGCCAGCGTGGTTGCGGGTGGTGGCCGTGTGGCCGGGTGGGTGGGTGGATGGATGAGTGGTCGTGAGAAGAACAAACGGAAATGGCAGACGCCGATCAACAGGGCTACAACGCAAGCCGCGCTTTGAAACACACACACGCGCACACACACACGCACACACACACACACACACACACACACACACACACACACAAACACGCACATACACAAACACACACACACACACACAAACACGCACATACACAAACACACACACACAGAGTACGCACCTGTCGCTTGCTGAGGTGCTGGAGAGTCTTTGCGCCTTCCTCGAGCGAAACAGCGGTGGTCGCTGCCTCGCCCTCCGGTACAGGTGCAAAGCTGCCATCGCCACCATCATACCCCTCTTCACCATGGCCCTCATATCCGTCTGCACCGCCCTCATACCCCTCTTCACCATGGCCCTCATACCCCTCTTCACCATAGCCCTCGTAGGCCTCGCCGCCCTCTTCACCATAGCCCTCGCCGGCTTCGGGGACGGGCGGGTATGCGTCGTCAAACACGGCTGCGTCCACATCCTCAGGCAGCTTTGGTTTCTTCTTCTCCTCGTCCCCATAGTAGTCGTCGTTGAATAGTTTCTACCACCACATACAACATAAAACACAGCGGGAGCGTGTGTGAATGCGTTTGTGAATGCGTTTGTGAATATGTGTCTGTGTCTGGGTGCTTGTGTCTATGAATGCGTTTGTGCATGCGTTTGTGAAAATGTGTGTGTGTGTGTCTGTGTCTGTGTATGGATGGGTTTGAGAGGATGCTGACTGCGAACCCCCAAAGAAAGTACGCACACGCCACCACCACTACCATCACCATCATTATCGCCACCATCTCACCTCGAGCTGCTGGTTGAATTTGTCTGGATCGAATTCGGCATCGAGGTCCAAGTCGAGGCCTTCCAGCGCCGCGGGGTCGTGTCCGCTGATCTCTGTACACACACACACACACACGCACACACACACACACACACACACACACACACACACACACACACACACACACACACACACACACACACACACAGGCAGAAGGCAAGGCGGGTGAAGGAGAGCGTGTGAGTACATGAACACTGCTGTGTACCTGTACGTATGTGTGTATGTGTGTGCGTGTGTATTTGTGTGTGTCTCCCTCTCCCTCTCTCCCTATCTCCCTCTCCCCCTCTCTCCCTCTCTCTCCCTCTCTCCCTCTCTCCCTCTCTCTCTCCTCTCTGTTCAGCTTTCTCTGCGTCTATGCGTGTGCACACCTGCAATTTGGCGCAGCTTGGCCTTAATCTGCTCGCGCTTGAGCTTCTTCAGCCGGCTGATTTCCTCCTCCTTCTGCTTCTTCTCCTGCAGAGGGCCAGCCGCGGGGGCGAGAAATGGCACGCAACCACGCAGGCATGCACGTGCACACGTGCTGTCAGCATTTCCGTAGCCCCAATGCAGTTGCATGTGCACGTTGATGCGCAAGTGGCGTTATCATCGCGCTGTAACCACTCCACAGCACAAAACACGACACAACAACGACAACAACAGCAACACATCACAACAACAGCAACACATCAACAGCACCAGCACCAGCAACAGCAGGCTGGGGCCTCACCAGCTCCTTGCGCTCCTTCTTGCGCTGGCGGGCGGCCTTGCGCGTATCCTTTTCGCGTCGAGCAGACGCCGCAATGACGCGCGGGTACGACTTGATCTGCACACGGTCATGGTGGTGGTGGTGGTGGTGGTGGTGTGCATGCAGGTGAATGGATATCGTGGATACTGTATTGAACCCGATGATGTGGATTACACAAATTAAACAACACGAGTAACATGGCTCGCACGTCCGAGTTCACATGAACACATACACACACGTACACACACGTACACACACACACACACATGCACACACATACACATGCATACACATACACATGCACACACCTATCCACACACACACACATGTCGCGAACCTCAGTGGCGCCCGGCTCCTCGAAGCGGAAGTTGTATTGCCTCTCGTACTCCTCCGTCCGCTCAACGTGCTCATCGTCCTCGTTGTCAACCTCCTGATAAAGCGCAGCACAACAGATGTGAGAAGTGAGGTTAAGTGCCATGTAGATTCGTAGGTGGTGGTGGTGGTGGTGGTGGTGGTGGTGGTGGTGGTGGTGGTGGTGGTGGTGGTGGTGGTGGTGGTGGTCGTGAGGTGCGATGCAAGAGTCACATGCCACATCCATCCAAGCTCCCCTTGTGCTGCCGTTTGTCCTCCCATTGTCGAGCAACCCCGCTCTTCCCCTGAGAGACTGCACCCCACAACCACCCCCACAACCACCCCCACAACCACCCCCACAACCACCCCACAACCACCACCATTGTGCGCACCGGGTCAAAGTAATTGATGGTGTCGTCGTCCTCTCCGCCGTCATTGCGCCACATGCGGCGCGTGATGTAATCCCGAAGAAACTTGTCCTCGCTGCTCAGCGTGTTGTCTGTCCAGTACCGCCGCAGCGGCTGCAGCTCCGCTTTCATCTATTTTGGCGGGAAACAGAACACGAAATGGAAGAAACACAAGGGAGGATGCGCATATGTGTGTGAGGGTGTGAGTGTGTGTGTGTGTGTGTGTGTGTGTGTGTGTGTGAGTGGTGTGTGTGTGTGGTGTGTGTGTGTGAGTGTGTGTGTGTGTGTGTGAGTGTGTGTGTGTGTAAGTGTGTGTGTGTGTGTGTAAGTGTGTGTGTGTGTGTGATTTCTCATCGAGAGCCGCTTAAGCACGTTGATATTGAGGGAGCCACGAGTCTGAGTCATGCCAGCAACCTGCACGCACACACACACACACGTGCATACGCACACGCACACACACGCACACATGGACACCTTGCGGTTCAGCTCAATCTCTCTGCCTTGCAGCCACTCCAGGTAGTCTGCGGGAAACACAACAAGTGATGGAAATAAGGATTAGCGCGAACATGAAGGGGCGGGTCCAGGCGACCAAGGTTGGCAGAGTGGCAGATGGAAGCAGAGACCTCCACAACACGCAAAACACAAACGTGCGCGCGCGAGTCCACTGCACATGCCGCACAACACAACACCCATTGCCTATCGCACCTGCTTGCTGCTTCTCCTTTTCCTCCGTGGATATTTCCTTCTTCTGCAGCAGGGCATCCACGTCGTCGTCATCATCACCGCCTACACGAAGCATCGCACATCGTGAGCAACAAACGCATGTGACTCTCCAACCACCAGGTATTATCGCACACGCACACACACGAATACACACACATACACACACGCACACGCACACACATACACGCACGCACGCACACACGCACACAGCGCACGGGCTGCGCACCTTCGAGGGCAAACTGTGTGCGAAGGTCGTCTGCGTTTTCACCGGTGGCCTTGCCAATTTCCTCCTCATCGTCGTCACTGAGCATGGCATCCGTCTGACGCGTCAATATCCGCCTGCGCTCGTGATCCTTCAGGGTCATCGGCTTATCCTTCTTCTTCTTCTTTTTCTCATTCTTCTCTTCGTCATCGTTATCGCCATCACCGCCCTCCTGGCTGTCGTCCTCCTCATACAGCGGCTCCTTTGTGTCCAAGAGCTGTGGGACGTTGCCCTTCAGCAGGGACAGTGTGCGCAGGAAGCCTCGCTCAGTTGCGGGCGTGTCGGCTGTACACATTACCAACACCCAGTACCATGAGCAACAGATGGCACACAGCGTCTGCAACCACGCACATCAAAGCAAGAGTCTCGAGCATGTGCACGCACTCACGCGCACAACACAAACCCGGGCACATGCGCACGCACACACGCGCACACGCACATACACACGCACACATACACGTACGCAAATACACGTACGCAAATACACGCACACATACACACGCACACACGCACACATACGCGCACACACGCACACCCTCACTCACACATGTATGCATGCACAACACACACGCGCACACCTTCGGCATCCTCATCTTCGCTCTCCTCGTCGGAGGACTCCAGGTCTGCCGTGTCGCCATACTTCTCCTGCAGACGATGCAGCTCCTTGCGCTTCTGGTTGTACTCGAAGCGCTTCTCAAACTCCTTGTCCAGCTCAAACCCGAGGTTGTCCCCTTCCTCGTCAATCAGGTCGACCTTCTTGCTCTTCTTGCGTGGCATGGCTGCGGTGATGTGACACGGGGTTCTCGGGTGCTGGTGTGTGTTCCTTGTCGCCAAACCACGTGTGTATCTGTCTCTTGCCTTTTTTGTCGGCTGAAGATTTAATGCACAAATAACGACTGGATGGTGAAGATGGAAGGAGAACCGTGGCTGCACATGCACGAACGTGACATGACACCAGGCAGTTGTGCTTGACGAGGTCACGCACACCACCCACACACCAGAGCCATCAAAGAGCCGTCAAAGCGGTGGAGATCGGGGATACATAAAAACATAAAGATAGGCAGAAGCGAAGCCATGCAAGAGCCATGCGTTGCCGAAAGCGCATGTACATGGTTATTGGTGCTTCAAACCACCGCCAGCCAGGCGCTATCTGGGGCGTTGCGGGTGCTGCGTGAGAACACTGGGGAAATCCATGATTAAGGCAGTCCATGAGCTACCACCACCACCACCACCGTCGCCATCTCCGCCACCAATGTCGTCACCATCTGCAGCAGTGCTGCGTGCTGTGTCGTCAGTGATTGCCGTGGAGGCCTGTGCAAAGTTGAGGTGGATGGTGGTTACCTCGAAGGGAGAGGTTCGCGTGGTAAAGGGAAGCGCGCTATCCATGCTTGCCGTCGTGCTGTCATCAACAGCACTTGTGAAGGGCCCGTATGCCTGCTGCATGTGCCGACACAGCAGCGCCTGCCGTGCGTGATCAACGAGGCCCGACACTTGCAGCTCGCGCAGGTCGCCATCGCACAGTTGCTCGGACACGCGGGTGAACGAGAGCAGGAACTGGACCGGGCTGGAGTCTGTGAGCCGCAGCTGTGTCGTGCGCTCGTCCAACACAGCGTGGTCAGTCAGGATGCTTGCTGAGAACAGCGTGGACGTGTCTGTGTCGCACTTCACCTCGGGGCCCATCGCAATCGCAACATTCCCTCCTCCTCCTTCTCGCTGCATTGCCATTACTGGGTGCCATGGTCGTGCGAACCCGGCTTCAACGCCTTCGCCGTTCTCGTCATCTGTACCATCGTGGTCGTTCTCCTCGTCATCATCTGCATCCTCGTCCTCATCGTCAGCGCGGGTGTTGCCGTCACCGTTGCTTTCATCGCCATCATCTCGTCTTGCATCGAGTGGCTGCTGTGCCATCTCAGATTCACCAGGTAACACGCCATTACCGGCGCCGTCACCACCGCGGCTGTCCATGGCCGTGCCGCCTTGCGCTCTGTTATTGTTGGCGTTGGTCCAATGCACTGAAGACAAAGTACTGGTGCCAGCACCCTGCTGCTGTGTGCGCCATGGTGGCTCGCTGCCCGGGTGATGCTCGTCTCCCTGCGGGAGGTCGCTCTCCATCGCAAAGGGTGGCTGGTGCACTCCGTGTTCCCGCTCCTGGGCATGTGTAGCCGCTGCCTCGGTGTTTGTTGTTAACGCGACAGGAACGCGTGTGTGGTCTTGCGTCACCTGGACATGCGGCCGTTGCCCCTGTTGCCCCTGTTGCCCCTGTTGCCCCCGTTGCTGTGACAGCGCAGAGGCAAGCGAAGCGGGAGAGTGGTACGAGCGAAAGCGTGGCCCGTCGTCATCGTCGTCGTCGTCGGTGGTGGTGTTGTTATCGTTGTCTGTGTGGCTGCGCTGCACTCGCTGGTGCTCGTCACCAACGCCCATGCCAACGCCAGGGACGGGGAATGGGAGGATGGTCGCAATGTACCCGAGCACCTTCCACAGCGCCACCTGGATGGCTGTAACCGCAGCATCCAGCATCCTCCCTTTGACCCCAAAGGCAGAGCACAGAGCTGAAGTGGGAAGGGCGGTGGGTGAAAGGATGGTTGACGCACAATGGTTGATGTGATGTGAAGCAAGCGAGCACGCAATGGTTGCTGTGAAGCAAGTGAGCACGCAAGAGGAAGGACAGCGAAACAAGGAAATGAAAGAAGTCGTGGCAAACGACGACAAAAAGTAAGAAGAAGCAAGAAGCGGAACTTTGCGTGTTGTGATTGACAAGGTGGGCACAAGCAAGGACAGAGCAGTGGAGCATGGACTTGAGGTTGATGATGGAAGCAAGCAACGCCGAGGACCTGGAGCAGGTTGCCCCTCAACTCCCAAATGCTGAGGACTACACATACCAACGCGTTGCTCGACACAAATGCCATGTACGTGTGTGTGTGTGTGTGTGTGTGTGTGTGTGTGTGTGTGTGTGTGTGTGTGTGTGTGTGTGTGTGTGTGTGTGTGTGTGTGTGTGTGTGTGTCTGTGTCTGTGCGTGTGTGTATGTGTGTCTGTGCGTGTGTGTATGTATGTCTGTGTCTGTGTCTGAGTCTGCCTGTCTGTGTCTGTCCGTCTCTCCGTCTCTGCCTGTCTGTCTGTCTCTGTCCCTCTCTCTCCGCATCTCTGCCTGTGTCTCTGTCTCTGTCTCTCCGCCCGTCTACCTGCCTGCCCCTGCCTGTCTCTGCGCAAGTGGACTTCGACCCGTCTGCCATTCAATCCCTCCTCCCCCGGCCCTGATCTCGTCACACATGCATGCACTGACCTCCTTCCTTCTCTCGCTTTGGTCCACCGTTCCCTTCCCCCCCCCCCCCCCCTGCCGTCACCATCCCACGCTAGTTGTGCGGTGCTGCTACGTTACCGGAGCCCAAGAACCAGCGCCTCATCAACGACCGCCTAAAGATCCTGGTCCGTGTTTAGGGAATTCCTTGTCACAGCCTTCCGTTCATTCCGCGCATCTAATGCGATACATCTGCCAATGCTGCTACGAACCCCAAGCTCTGCTTACTGACGTGTGTCTGGTTGCCTGTGTCCGCCTGTATGTCCCCATCCTTGCAGATGCGCAACCCAAGCGTGGAAGGGAGCTTGCTCATCTCCCACAACGGCATCAAGTTCCAAGACGCCGCTGGCAGGGTTTGTTTCCTCCTTAAACGCGAACGCGAACACACACACACGCACACACACACACACACACACACACACACACACACACACACACACACACACACACACACACACACACACACACACACACATGAACACGGGGCACCAACACAAACAAAGCGCTATTGGAAGGTACATGCCGCTGACACGCTCACGCTTGCGCTCATTGCTGCTGTTGGCCACACTGAACACTGACACGCATGTATCACACGACCACACACAACATATACAGAAGAAGCCCTTGATCATTGGCCTGCACCGTGTGGTGTATTCAGTGGCACACGCATCAAAGCCATATGTGTCTGTTGTCATCAGCGAACCACGCACTTTCAAGTGCATCGGCCTGCGCACGGCAACACTCGTACGTACCCAACATGCTTCTTCAGCAACTGTCCTGTCTCTATTACATGACGCCGCGAGCGCACATCTGTCATCATCACCATCACCACAAGCACTGTCATCATCAGCTCTATCACCATCATCACCACCATCACATTATCACCATGACTTATTCACTTGCCGCATTGCAACTGCCGGCGTTGTAGGCGGAAGCACAGCAGCTGAACAACGACCTTGGTGCTGCATTCGAAGCCGCATATCGAAACAAACAGCTTCGTGTGCGCGCGGTACGTGCCTTGGTGAATGAATCAGGAAGGGTAATGTGGCAACACTGTCAACACTGGCAACACAAGGACACACGCTCACGCACGCACAACACAAGCACACACACACACACGCACACACACACACACACACACACACACACACACACACAACAAACAAACACAAACAAACTCACTCCCTCACTCTCCCACCCCAACATACAGGGCCATGGCACCAGGGACGGCGGATCGTATCGGTTTGAGCGGAAACCGAGCAACAGCACGCCCTTCGCCGCCGCCACCACCACGGCCCCGCTGTCGGCAGAGCAGGCGATGGAGGCCATTGAGGCGGGATTCACAGACCGGTCAGACCTTGGGTGTGTCGCGTGTGCACACCGTGTGGACCTTGCACCCTGCTTGTTGGTGTGTGTGTGTCTGTGTGTCTGTGTGTCTGTGTGTCTGTGTGTCTGTGTGTCTGCGTGTGTGTGTGTGTGTCGGAGACAGGGGATCGTAGTCTTGCACACCTCTGCACGCGAGATGAGAAAGCATGTTCTGACACACATGTGTGCACTCACGCATACACCTCTGCAGCGGGTGGGTGGCGCCTGCAAGGGGAGCTGACAAGGCGAGAGGTGCAACTGCAGGCACAAGCTCGCGCAATACCAACAGCAGTAGCAGTAGTGGCAGCAGCAGCAGCAGCAGAAACAGGCGTAGTGGCAGCGCCGACAGGGCATGTGATATTGGCGCTGGCAGCATGCAGCCCACCACCACCAGCACCAGCACCAGCATCAACAAGCAGGAGCTTGAGCGACAGCTGGGCATCTCTCATGCACCAGCAACATCACCACCACTGCTGTCATCGTCACTCCCCTCCTCGCAAGCGGTGAGTTGTCAAAGGCCATGGTGGCCGCTGAGGTGGTTTGGTTGTTGCCCATTCATTGGCCGTGTTCTCGTGTGCACACGCGCATCGGAAAAGCCGCTTACACACACATACACACACATACACATTCGCATGCACACGCATACACATACACATACACACACGCATACACATGCACATACGCATGCACACGCATACACATGCATACACACGCACACGCACGCGTCAGCAGCAGCAGCAGCAGCAGCAGCATCGAAGTGGGGGCCGGTGGTCCGTTGCGAGCACGCGAGAATCGCCAACACAGCCCCGGACAACACCGCCACCACCGCTCAATGGGCAGCGGAGGCGCGCACAGTCCGCTGCACAGTCAGTCATGACGCAACAAACCGGGCAGCAGACACGTGCGCGCATGTACACTGGGCGGGACACAGGGCCCGGTGTCCAGGGCGTGAACAGCGCGGTTGCACCAGCGAAGAAGTCCGAGACACCGCAGCCGCCGCCTCGAACGAGTAAGCCGCGACCAGTCCCGGAGCGAACGACGGTGAAGGGTGCGCATGTAGTGACGGCAGCGCGACCAAGTGCCCTGCCGGAAGCGAGCGAAACAGAAGGCGTGGTGGATGCAATGCTGAACAGACACAGCGCCAGATCCCGCTCACCACCAGCACCGCCACCAGCACTCTCATTGTCATCCTCGTCTGGAGCACAGCGGCAACAACACAATGGCAGTCGTGGTGGTGGTGGCGGTGGTGGTGAGTCACCTCAGCCACCACCAAGAACACAGCAGTGGAGAAAGAAGCCTTGGTCAGGACAACAACAACAACAACAACAACAACAACAACAACAACAACAACAACAACAACAACAACAACAACAACAACAACAACAACAACAACAACAAGAGGATGACAGATCGCTGCGGAGAGAAGAGGAAGAGTCGAATGATCATGGAAATGATGACACTGATGGTGATGATGGAGTGGAACAACAGAGCAGAGCACATGGAAAGGAGACGCAAGCGGATGGTGTCGGGAATGACAACGCTGGCACGTTTGCGAATGCTGGTGCTGGTGAGGCACTGACGTCAAACCAGGTGCAGCAGGAAGACAACAACACCGGTGCAGCTGTTGCAGTGGGCGATATGCCTGAAACCCCCAGCAGGGATGGCAACCACACGAAGAATGAAGCAAAGGAGGCAGTGGAGCAACACCATCAACCAGACAAAAGTGTTGAGGAAGAACCCGTGCGCGAGCGGAGAGGGTGTGACGCAGACGCGCAAGGCGCGACGGGAAAGAATGGAGATCTGGATCATCACCCTGAATCGGAGCAGCGACACCTACAACAACAACAACAACAACAACAACAACAACAACAACAACAACAACAACAACAGTGGGCGTCTGCCCAGAGCCAGCGGCTGCTGCTCACAACACCGCAACCCACGACACCTTCTCCGTCGCGGTCGCAACCAGCGCAATCATCGCCATCACCGTCAGCCAGGACAGATGACGTGGATGTGGACTCTGCGGATGTGATTGTGCGCTCGCGTGCATCATCACAACGGCGACAACAGCTCTCATCTACTGGTCCCGTTGTGCTTCCTCACTCCACTCCGCGCGCCCTCATGCATGCAACCCCAGATATGGCATGCGCCACATTCAAAGTCAAGGTCTGCAAACGTGTGTGTGTGTGTGTGTGTGTGTGTGCGTGTGTGTGTGTGTGTGTGTGTGTGTGTGTGTGTGTGTGTGTGTGTGTGTGTGTGTGTGTGTGTGTGTGTGTTGACCAGCTTCCATACTGCTGTGCCTCCATGTCATCTGTATGTCGCCTCCGTTCATCTCACCCAACGAGTGCACATGCACACACAAATCAACGCAGGTGATGCGCTGCCACGCCATTTCGCGCTCTCCATCGCTCGTTGTTGCCGACTACCTCGTCGCAGATGCAAACGCTTCAGCCTCCCTCCGCTGCATCGGAGGTACCTGTGCGCGTGTGCGTGTGCGCGTGTGCGTGTACGTGTCTGCTTGTCTGTCTGCCTGTCTGTCTGCCTCTCTTTCCGCTTTCTGCGTGTATCTTCGTCCATGTGTTCATTCTCACTGCTTCCACCCTGCCTTTGACCGCTCATTTCATCCATGTCGGCGCGTTTCTTCCCCTCCCCCCTCCCAACACACACACACACACACACACACACACACACACACACACACACACACACACACACACACACACACACACACACACACACACAACACACACACACATCGGCTGCCCCTTGTTTACCTGCACCAAGGCACACTTGATGTTGGCAAGACGTACGTCGTCAGCAACTGCAGTGGTGCATATGTGCACCGCCTCTTCTATGTGCAGTGCAATGTCGAGGACGCCAAGGAGTGCGAACAGGGACCACCACCGTCGTCGTCATCATCGTCATCGTTGTCGCCGCATGTGGGGACCACCACGCCAACGCCTGTGCTTGAGCGAGGGCTGTTGAACATGACCTCGGAGCTGAGCCAAGGCACTCCACTCGTGTGCTAGCTTGCTGAGGCAACATGCGATGTGCTCACATGAGTATGTATGGAATACATGCGCGTGTGCTGTTGCTGTTGTTGTTGCGTCGCTTGATTGTATGATGATGGCATTTGACTGCATGATGAAATGATGGCATGTCTGTGCGAGCGTGTGTGAGCCGAGGTGCCTTCTGTGGATGTACACATGCACGTGCAGCTCTCGAGTGCCTCTGTAATGAACATCAACATACAACTGCACCACAACCAGCACGGGACCTAAACCCTTCAAACCCGCGCATTTGAAAAAGCATGAACATGCCGATACCATCTGTGCATCATCAGCAACAACCGAAAGCGGCCACACTAACCATCGCCAGCACAAGCATCAACGCCAACACTAGCACAAGCACCATCACCAATCAACTGCACACACGCCACCGCCATCACTGCCACCGCTGAAACACGGCTGCCAGCGGCACTCGCATGGTCTTGTCTGGGTCGAGCTGATCTGCCAGCTTCATCAGCTCCGATGTTGTCAACTTGAAGGACTGCAGCCCCCGCACCGCCTTGCGTAATGACATGCGCTTCACCGTGAAGTCGTCTCTCGCTTCGCTCTGCAGCTGCTCTCGAAACGCGTCGACTTCCTCGCTCCCTTTGTGTTCGTGCAGAAACGCGTGCAACCGCCCCAGTGGCGATGACACATCCACGGACGATTGTGGCACTGGCTCGCCCTGCTGCTGCTGCTCTTGTTGCTGCTGCTGCTGCTGTTCTTGTTGCCGTTGCTGCTGTTGCTGCTGTGTGTCCTTCTCTGCGTCCTCTTTCAACTGCGAGGCGAAAAACTGCTCCGTGGATGACGAGAAGCGGTTGTGGCTGTCCATATGCGAGCCATCCGTGGATGAGGCCGCCTCGTCTGCAATCGATTGCTCCTGTTGTTGCGGTTGTGCATGCGGCTGTTGCGGCTGTTCAAACACATCTTCCTTTACCAACAACGACGATGGCAATGACGATGAAGGGGCTGTTGCATCCTCATGCTCAGCGCGTTTCCTATCTGTCGTTGCTGTCGTGACTGTGGTGGTGGTGCTGGTGGTGGTGCTGGTGGTGGTGTCCGTGTGTGCTCCTGTTGGCTGGGACTCAAAGTCAAATGCGGGCGTGTCGACGTGTACGCTGACACCACCATCACCATCGCTGTTACCGCCACTGCTGCCATCAGCCACTTGCACGGTATGAAAGGGGGACGCGAGCGAATGCAACGACACTTCCTGTGCGTGACTGGAGTTCTCAATTCTGCTGCTGGTGCTGAGGCGTGACTGGTGTTGCTGTTGTTCCTGCTGTTGCTGTTGTTCCTGCTGTTGCTGTTGTTCCTGCTGTTGCTGCTTTGCTTCTTGATGACCAGCATCACTTGGTGTGGAAGTGGTGTCCTGCTCGCCACTCTCTTTCTTTTCTTCTTCCTCGCTCCCATGGGCCCGCAACTCTTCAACCAGCACGGTCTCTGCTTCCGCTGCTGTGTCGCCCTCCTGTGACCCTCCCTGCTGCTGCGCGTCGATGCTCTGCCTGCTGCCGGTCCTCTTCTCTTCTGTTGCCGACGACTGGCGATGCAGTGACGAGCGCAGGACAGCAGCAACCGCCTCGGGACCTGCAAACACACGCAAGCAGGGACACATGGAGGGCATACGAAGAAGACACGTGAGGTGACGCACACGTGCACTCATGCACTCATGCACACACAGGGACCCCGGCGCATACGCATGCGAGAACGTGCACATAAACTCATGCATGACAATATCAACAGCGACCACACACATCACACACATCACACACACAAACACACACAAACACACAAACACACAAACACAAACAAACACACAAACAAACACACAAACAAACACACAAACAAACACACAAACAAACACACAAACAAACACACAAACACACGTACAGACTGGTTCGAGCTCCGTTGCAATGAGCGCTGGGTCGAGGAGTGTTGAGAGGTCGCGGGTGGGGCCGACGACCGGCTGAAACGGTGGAACGAGGATGAGATTGTGGAAGCGATGGAAATGTGATGGGGGGAATGGGGTGGTGATGGCGGGTCGTCGGTATCATGTCAGCAACGGCAAGAAGGGTGTCATGCGTGACTCGTGGAACAAGGCCATGGCAACGACGACGCAGACACACAACACAAAGCACACAAAGGCAAAACACGTGCAAGTACAAGTGTGCATGTGAGGGTGTACGTGTGTACATGTGTGCTAGTGTACATGTGTGCGAGTGTTGCTCACCAGCACACCGCGCTCATGGAAGAGGGTTGGTGGATAGATGGCGCGGAGGCAGTTGAAGAGAAACGGGACCGCAGCCGCAACGTACAGCCCGCAGAACCGCACATAGCAGTCGTGCTCTCGCTAATGCAGTGGAACCCGTGGTGGTGGTGGTGGTGGTGGTGGTGGTGGTGGTGGTGGTGGTGGTGGTGGTGGTGGTGTAAGGAGAAGGGTGAGGGATAGCCGCTGTAGTGCTGCTTGTGACCGCAAGGTGCACCATTCAGCATCAAGGACAACAAGTCAGATGATTGATGGGTGTACGTGTGCGCATGCTCACCGCTGTGTAGGAGTGCACCATGTTGTCTGCGTGTTCTCGAAGGCGCTGTGCAGCAACGAGTGCACACACCGCGAGCGACTTGGCCGCATCCTCTGCAATCGACAGCGGCGCGCACCTGGTGTGGTGTCAACGCAGGTTGCATTGGCCATTTGTTTGGTTTGTTGGCTCACACGCTGCCTGTTTGCTTGCGTGCCTGCATGCATGCATCATATCTACGCCTCGCCGCTCTTCTCTGCCTCTTTCGCCCTCTCTGTACCAACGTGTGCAGCTGCGTGCATGCAAGCAATTGCGCACCGACAGCAGTGCAGGCGCTTACTCTCTGAGTTCGTTGAGCGCGGCCAGGACGGCGTTTGTGGTGACAGCGAGCGTTGGATGCGCCATCAGCGACAGCGGAACCTGCGGCGACCCGGCAAACCCAACGTCTGACATGTGTATATGCGTGTGTGTGTGTGTGCGTGTGTGTGTGTGCATGTGTGTGTGTGTGTGCATGTGTGTGTGTGCATGTGTGTGCATGTGTGTGTAATGGAGAGAATAGAGGTGAGTTCATAGTAGGGACGAAGCATCTTACACTACAAACAGCCATGGCAGACCAACTCTGTCACAACAACGCACGCACAGAGTCTCCGTGCGACGCACCGAGCTGTGCCGGCGTCTTTGCGTTGAGGAGCGACGGCACGAGCATGCTGGTGGTGGGCAGGTCGTTCTCAAAGGCAAGAAACGCGGTGCGCACACGCGATGTGAACAGCGTGAGGATGGCCCGCTCGAAGATTGGAGCGAGGAGATAGCGAAAGTCGAGGCCGCAGCGGCCCAGCGACATGCCAAACGGCTGGCAATTGCGGTGGTGGTGATACAGGTGACGGTAGAGGAGGTGGTGGTGAGGTTGGGAGGTAATGTGAGCGTGACGCATGTGAAGGGTATGGTGATGATCACGTGGTTGCGGTTGGTGACGGTGGTGAACGTGGCATGCAAAACGAGAGGAACGAAAACATCATCATGGAGGACATTGCAGAACAGGATACATGCGTGTGTGTGTGTGTGTGTGTGTGTGTGTGTGTGTGTGTGTGTGTGTGTGTGTGTGTGTGTGTGTGTGTCTGTCTGTCTGTCTGTCTCTCTGCGTGTGTGTCTGTGTGTCTGTGTGTCTGTGTGTGTGTGTCTGTGTGTGTGTGTGTGCGTGTTGTGTGCTCGTTCATGATACCATGGCCTGGTTGAGAAGCGTGCTGATGCGATCCGTGACGCGCGGAAGATGCGTGTTGACGTCTTGCAGAAACATGTTCACCTGCAGATGAGCAGTGGATGGTGGTGGCAGTCACGCGGCGAGGAAAGGCGGGGAATGAGCAGTGGAGAGAAGATGAAGCACACACGCACACGCACACGCACACGCACACGCACACGCATAGACAGACAGAATGCAATGGCGGCCGCAACACGCCGGCAACCATCCTCGCACATGTGAACCTTCCACATGTGTGTGTGCGTGTGTGTGCGTGTGCGGAGAGAGAGAGAGATAAGGTCCTACTGACCCGCGTGAGACACCAGTCGTGAAGAATGTCACAGGTGATGGTAGTACTCGCAGACACTGCGCTGCTCGGGAACACGGCCTGATGATCGTGGTGGTGGTGGTGGTAGCGGTGAGGTTGGTGGTAACAACAATGGTGACGAGGGTAGTGGTGGTGAGAAATGGGGAACATATACGTGACGACCTCACAACAGCATTTGCTCGGCACGCCACATCCACAGCGCTTCAGTTGAACAACAGCTGACATGGCGCACCTTGTACTGCTGCATGATGTTGAAGATTTGACGCCTGCTCGTGTCAATCACCTCGGACAGATACCGGTGTGCATCCTTGTCGCTGATTTGGAGGCACTGATCACGCACGAGGGCGTTGTGTGTGTGTGTGTGTGTGTGTGTGTGTGCGGGTGTGTGTGTATGCGGGTGTGTTAAGGGAACGTCACACACTGAATCAAACTGAAAAGAACAAGCAGCTGTCCTGCCGCGCCAACAACTTGTCATCAGCACACACACAACACAACACACACACACACCACACACACACAAAGCACCACGCCCACCTTATCGAGCCAGACGCTGCGAGCGGAGAGGAAGATGACGCGAAGTTCGCTCTCTGTGAACATGTGCAGCGTACGCAGATGGCCTGCAAGCTGAATGCAATCTGACACCTGCACATCTCCCTGCAACTGCTCGATGATCCCTTGCAGCATGTACCGCGTAGCCCGCTCCACATCCGCCCATATGCCCTGATGTGTGTATGTGTGTGTGTGTGTGTGTGCATGTGTGTGTGCATGTGTGCGTGTGTTCGTGTGCATGTGTGCGTGTGCATGTGTGCGAAAGTGTGTGTATGTGTGTGTGTGCGTGTGTGTGTGCATGTGAACAGCAGCAGCACCAGCCATACAAGCAGCAGCAGGTCACAGAAACAACAACAGCAGCAGCAGCAGCGAACGAAGGAGTGGGTGTGCACATAGCCATTCAAGGCCCTGACCTGGATGATTGGGATGTCCCGGAACTTCTTGTTGAGCCGCTGTACGTGTGCCCGGAGCTTGATGGCCGCATCAAAGTATCTGTGGACCGCGAACCATGGGCAGTGGTGCTCGTCAGGCTGCGATGCATGTTTACATCACAATTCACCTGCACCTACACACATACACACACACAACACAACACGACACATGCTGCCCCACATGCCCTTGCTTACACCTACTTTCCCTTGATGCACGCATCCATCAGCTGTGGCATCTCAAGAATCTCAAGCAACTGGTCATGTGGTGGCCATCATGGTGGTGGTGATGATGATGGGGTGAGTGAGATGAATGGGGAGTAAGCAAGACAGAAATGGGCCAACGGGTGAGGCGCACTGGGCACGTATTTCGTGCGTTGACCTGCGCTACATACAATGCATGCGATATGTGTCTGTGTGTGTTTGTGTGTGTGTGTGTGTGTGTGTGTGTGTGTGTGTGTTTGTGTGTGTGTGTGTGTGTGTGTGTGTGTGTGTGTGTGTGTGTGTGTGTGTGTGTGTGCCTGTCTGCCTGTCTGTAAGCCTACTCGCTTGCTGATTGCATCACCGCATTGCGTGCATGCCTCGGCCAAGTTGCGCTTATGCCCCATCCCACATTGCACCACATGCATGCAGCTGCTGCGCGGGTGCGATGATGACGCCACTGCGCTGTCCATCGCCATCACGCGTCAACAGGCCGGCGGCAAGTCCTCCCTTGCTGGACGAATGGTCCTGTGCTCCGTCGGCATTGGGCAGCTGGCAAAGGTGGAACGTGTCCGGGCGCCGTTTGCACACCTGCCCCTCGTCCTCGTCAAAGCATCAGCGGCGCTCGCCCGAACCATCCTCCACTGGCTCGAGGTCGGGCCACGTGTGTGTGTGTGTGTGTGTGTGTGTGTGTGTGTGTGTGTGTCTGTCTGTCTGTCTGTCTGTCTGTCTGTCTGTCTGTCTGTCTGTCTGTCTGTCTGTCTGTCTGTCTGTCTGTGCACGTGTGTGCTTGTCTAATTGTGCCTTCTACCTCCCTCCTAACCTCACTGTCTTACCTTTCCAGCCACTTTGCTTCCTTCCCCTGCTTACACTCGTGAACTCGGTGTGTATACTGCTGCTTGCGTGTGCAGGAGACGTTTGACTGCGCCGTGACGCCGATGGCACTGACGCCCCAGGACATGGCGTGGATTGCAACCGAGTGGGCTGCACCAGGTTGGACACAGCACGTGCATCACAGTTGTCGTCGTCGCCGGCGCTGTTCCGGCGTGGCGTGGTGTGTTGAAGTAATGTGCATGAACTCAATTGTTTGCGGTTGTGTGTGTGTGTGTGTGTATGTGTGTGTGTGTGTTGCAGCTGCAACAGACAAGGCGCTGGCGCAGCGACCCCTGACTCTGCAGTACGGCGTGCCGGTGAGTTTTTGATCCGGTGCATGCGAGCCTGCGCGTTTGTTCAGTTTGCTTCACCACGTTGACGTCGTCAAACGAGTGGATGGATAATGCCCCTTGCCCCTCCCCCGCCGATAAGTGTGCTCCTCCTGGGTGTTGCTCCTTTCTGTATCACCATCATCACCACCACCATCACCACCACCGCCACCGCTGTGTTGTTGTGCCATCAGGGCGACGGGTCGCTGCAGACGATATCATACAGCGTCGACCCCGCCTCCATCCGGGCCCTGCAGGAGCGGTACGTTCCCTATCGCTGCCATTGCCAACCGTGACCTTATCCACGCTCACATATCCTCGGCATGGCCTGCCCCAGCACAAGTGGAGGTGCACACGTGCGCTTGTGCGTGCGTGTGCACAAAACAACAAAACTCGCACTCCCACCCTGCATCAACATTGCTTCACGTCTTCACTCACACAGCCGAGTGTCGTCGTTGCGGTGGCAGGTTGGCTGGTGGCGATGATGACACTGCACTGCTGCGTGCGTTGGAAAAACACTTTGCTGCCGAATTCAGTGTGGACTTAACAAAGATGACGCTTGCGCGCGTGGGAACATACGCCGTGTACATCGGCGCCGATGGCCGCGCAAAGGTGACGCCTGCCACATGCCCTCCTGTGCTGTGGGGGTGGATTGGTCTTGTTTGGGGTATTATGTGGCTGGGATCTATGGGGGTAGCGGTTGTGGGATCATCTCGCACACGCATACGCTCACGCTCACGCTCACTCTCTCACACACACACACATACACAGTTCCTTCCGCTGCCAGACACGTGCGCCACCGCCACCCTGCACGCTCTCAAGTACTTCACATACGTCGCAACGCGGCCCCCAACAACATAATCGCCTACGTGTTTGTCTGAGTCCATCTGTGTCTGTTGCAATTGCTTCACGTTTAGCCGAACTGTGTGTGTGTGTGTGTGTGTGTGTGTGTGTGTTGCGTTTTTGTTCTTGGTTCTTGGTTCTTGGTTCTTTAATGCACCCTTTTTCTTTTCCATCACCCTTTTGTTTTGGGATGCAAGTGCGCAGCGCAATCTGCCCCGTCGTGCGTTTGAGATACAACAACATGTCGCAAAGATGGCGTTCCTGCAGCAACTGCTGTGATGCGGTTTGCTGAGTTGCTGTGTGAGTGCACACACACGCACGCACGCACGCGCGCACACACACACACACACACACACACACACACACACACACACACACACACACACACACACACACACACACACACACACACACACACACACACACACACACACACACACACACACACACACACTGCATTTTGAATTTGGCGGCGCCACAGTTGATTCATTAATTTGTGGTGTTGTATACTCGCCTTAGATACGACGACTCGCCAGCAGCCAGGACCAACACCACCACCAACACCAGCAGCCATGTCGGGCAAGGCGAAGAGGAAGGTGAAGATCAAGAGCGATGTGAGCCTGCGCGACTACTTCCGCCAAAATGTCGAGAAGAAGCTCATCAAGTAAGTTGCTTGTTTGTCTGTGTGTCTGTGTGTCTGTGTGTCTGTGTGTGTGTGTGTGTCTGTGTGTGTCTGTGTGTGTCTGTGTGTGTGTGCATGAACGACTGAGTGTTCTGCAAAGCACCAGTGGCAATGTCATGATGCACGCTTGGGATGTTATCGCTTTGCCGACTGTCATGCGTCGCACACATTCGCTCACTCTCTCTCGCACACACACACTCTCTCGCACACACTCTCTCTCGCACACACACACTCTCTCGCACACACTCTCTCTCGCACACACACTCACACACTCGCTCACTCACTTTCACTCTCTCTCGCACACACACACACACTCACATTCATTCGCGCACCCGCGCGCACACCCCATGCGCGCTCAGACAGATGCCGGAGGATGTGCTGAAGCAAACCACGCCGGCAACGGAGCTGCTTGAGAAGAAGAAAGAGTTGGCCGAGGTGGAAGATGCATTGGAGGCACAGAAGGAAGACTTTCGACTGCGCATGGAAAGCCTGAAGCAGAGGCGAGCGGAGCTAGAGCGCAAGGAGTACCAGCTGCAGGAGAACCTGCTCAAGTTTGACCGGTTCCTGAAGGAGAACGACGCGCGACGCGAGCGTGCCGAGCGCAAGGCCCAGGAGGAGAGCGAGGTTGCTGATCAGCGCGAGCACGAGATTGCATCGTTGACAGAGCAGCTGCACACGCTCAAGGACACAAAACAGCGACAAAAGGAGATTATCGCCCGCTACCAGAAGTTTGAGGACTTCCTCAAGCAGGTGCTCACCAAGTCGGGCGAGTTTGCAGAGATCTCTGAACTCATTGACCGGCACGCCACACTCATCGCCACAAACAAGGTCTGTGCATGCATGTGTGTGTGTCTGTGTGTGTGTCTGTGTGTGTAAGCGTGTGTGTGTGTGTGTGTGTGTGTGTGTGTGTGTGTGTGTGTGTAAGCGTGCGTCTGCTGCACATGTGTATGGCCCTGTGTCTGGACGTCTGCGGGACGCACTTTGTGTATTCTTGCCGTGCCACCCCCTCCACACACTATGTCTGAATGCTTCTCCTCACCCGCCTCACCAACCCGACCCCTTGCCTTACGCGCACGTGTTTCATTGGGAACACAGGATCTGCGGGAGCGGGAGCGCGAGAACCAGGCGTTGATGGACAAGCTGAAGCAGGAGGCGGCTGTGTTCCGCGAAGAAAACCGCGTCCACATCCTCAAGTGCAACAACAAGGTGGCACCACCACGCCCACGAGTGCTTGAAAGAGAGGGGGGGAGGGTGTTTGTGTATTTGTATGTGTGCGACTGAGTGAGTGAACGAATGAATGAGTGCGAGTGCGACAGTGCGAGTGCGTGAACGAGCAGTTGTATGCCCTGACTTCCTTCCCGGAGCGTTGTCTGGAACTACTTGACCCCCTGCCAACTCACATCCTTTTCCACCACGCACACACACACACACGTACGTCTGCGTTCCATTGTGCAGCTGTCTGTGTTGCAAGTCGAGAAGGAGAAAGCACAAACAGAGAAGCTGTATTGGGAAAACCAGTTTACTCAGGTGCAAAACGCGGCGTCAAAGCGAACACTCCTCCTCGGACAAATCAAGCTGTACGTGTGTGTGTGTGTGTGTGTGTGTGTGTGTGTGTGTGTGTGTGTGTGTGTGTGTGTGTGTGTGTGTGTGTGAAGCTTCAGTCTCCGTGCACAGCCAAGATATGCTGAATTCCTCCTTTTGTTTCATTCGCTTCATAACACCTCCACGCATACACACATACGCCAGGGCAACGAACAACCTGTTCATGCTCATCCAGAGGAAAGCAAAACTCAACACGACAGAGGCCACGCCCACACAGCAGCTCGAAAAAGTGTGTGTGTGTGTGTGTGTGTGTGTGTGTGCACAGCCACCTTCTCCTTGTTGTCTGCATGTACTTCCACGAGCGCGCGGACACGCACACATACACACACACACTAACACACACTCTCTCTCTCTCACACTCACACACATGCACGCCCCTCTGCTGTTTGCGTTGTGCGGTGCATGCAACTGGCAGATCCAGCACTACATCCAGGATCTGCAAGACATCATTGCAGAGTACGAGGAAGGCCTGTTGGAGGACTGATGGTATTGCTTGGTCATCATCATCATCACCATCAGTGTGATCGTGGTCGTTGGTGCTGGTGTTCAAGACGTGGCGTTGACGCGCGATGTTGCTGGTATTGGGGTATTGCTGGTGTACACATTCAGGTGGTGGTGGGATGTGTGCGACACGTTGTGATTTACGTTACAATTCGCCTGTGCAGTCGAGTCGCGTCGTTTGTTTCGATGTTTCGATGTGGATTAAACGCACCCCAACGACGCTGGTACAACAACCTCCTCGTATTGATCAGAAGAGCACCCTTTGCATGTGCTTCTTTGTGTGTGGTGCTGCGGTCGTGTTGTCTCATGGTCAGGGAATGGTTTACATTTTGGAGCACAAACCACACACACACACATCACCACACTGCCTATCTATTTGAGGACAAAGGATAAGACAAACCGTACATGGTGCCTCCATCTCCCCAAACACCATCACATCACATCACATCACATCACATCACATCACATCACATCACATCAGCACTGATGGTTGGACGATCAATCCACCTCCTCCATGCTCTGCTCCTTCTGTTTCTGTTTGGCCAAATACCTGCACACACAAACACAAACAGAACCGCACGTCCAACTGTTAGCGAGGGTGTCGAGCAATCAACACACAATGCGTCCATGGCCACAGTTACGCCCACAGCTGCACGTTCACGGACGATGTACTCACACGTCCCCATCAATCACAGCCCTGGCGTGCACTCCACCCTACATGGACCTCACCACCATCACCGCCATCACCATCACCATCGCTGCCGTACCCGCGGTTGTCCGGGTTTGAGTAGTACTCGAGATCTGCGCCCCGCGGCCGTGCCTGTGCCTGTGGACGAGACACGCGATGTGGCTGTACATATCCACACACATGCACATGCACACACACACACGAACGCACGCACGCACGCACACACACACACACACACACACGCCAGAAGCATGTGAGTGCTGACAGCGACAATAATGATACATACGTGCAGCAAAGCATTGTGCCATTCCAACACAAACACACATACACTTGTGCACAAACCCGCGATGGGCACAACAGCACCAGCCCACCTTGAGGTGTGCCAGGAGCGTGCGCTGGTTGAAGTAGACGGTTGTGATGGAGCCGCCCGCCTCCTCAATGGCGCCAATGGCCGACCTGCAACCAACCGTCGTGGTGATGACGACACACACGCACGCACACACACACACACATAGACACACACACACACAATGAGTGGAGAAAGGGGAGACAACATGCAGTGTATGACAGCTGCTGGATGCATCCATGGCAAGTGTTCGCATCTCTGTGTGTGTATGTGTGCATGTGCTGGCTGCGGAAGGCGATGACATTGTAGCTCCTCCTTCATTCCACAGGTCTTGTCATCCCCCGCCCTTCGCTCAGGCACTGTCATCTCGCACGATGGTCACCACGCACTTTGATGCCCTGCTGACTTCGATGCTGATTGGATCTGAGAACCTCTCCTTCCCCTGCACGCGCGCAGTGCAGCACGAGCGTGAGCAAACACGCGCAGCGGTAACAGTCAATTTCGTGGCAGCAGTCACAGCTGCAGTAGCCATAGCAGCAACAGTCGCAGGTGTTACAGTGCGGTCACAATCACGCACGTGGGCATGGTGGTGTATGCTTGCGGGTGCAAGCGCACCAATACACGTACCCTGCCAAGGAGCTTCACACCATGCTTCACTTGACGGCCCACAACACCGGCATCCATGAGATGCTTCATGGTGATGGTCTGTGAAGGGTCAAGCCTGCCCGCCTTGAGCACGCGACTGATATCATCTAGGTTCACCGTGTCATACTCCTTGGAATGGCTGCGCAGGCAGCCGAGGCGACGTGACAACAAAGCAAGTACATTGTCATGAAGGTGGTGCGTGAGCAGATGAGGCAAAGCTCGCGAAGCAGGCCCTTCATGGTGTTCACGAGTGCACGCACAAACGAACCCATGAACACTCACATACTCACACACAACTACACACCTACACTCACCTACACTCACACCTACACCGACACACACCGACACACACCGACACACTCTCTCACACACTCACACAAACATCTACACACACTCTCTCACACTCCAACACATCTATGCAACTCACGGGTTGTGAAAGCCGTGCTTGGGCTGGGTTCGGTAGAACGGTGTTTGACCACCCGCAAAGAGGAGACGTGCACGTCCACTCGCGTGCTGGCCAGCACCCTTGTGGCCTTTTCCCGCTGTCTTGCCGCGCCGCGACGACCGCCCGCGGCCAGCACGGATTGCCTGCGATGGATGAATACCCAGTGCGCCAATTACCGCCTCCCGTGTGAGACGCATAAAGGAGAAGCAGAACAAGAACAAGAAGAACAAGAAGCAAGAACAAGAAGAACAAGAAGCAGAACAAGAAGAACAAGAAGAACAAGAAGAACAAGAAGAACAAGAAGAACAAGAACACAGCACAACACACAGCACAGCACAGCACAGCACAGCACAGCACACTATTCTAATGTCCCCTTTGCTACCACACAGCACACACACAACACACACGCACGCACACACACACCTGTTTGGTGGCCCCAGCAGCCTTCTGCAGGTTGTGCAGTCCAAATCGTGCGCCGCTCATGCTGGCTGCTTGTGTGCGAGATGTGGTTGTAGAAACTTAACGAAGAATTCTCACCAACATTCGTCAAAGGCTGTGTTGACTGCTTGCTTTTGCTCTGCCACACTTTCCTCCTTGTTTGTGTTTCCACCACCACCGCCTTTGCTCGCTCTCGATTGGATCAGCAAACTCCCCAGCCGCTACAGCACCCCCGCTTCCTTTCTTGTCCAAGACGCACACACACACACACATACACACGCGTGCCTCTTCATTGCTGTTGCCTCGCACGAACCACCAATTACCCAGAACCACAGCAAACAACAGCGAACAACAATGGGACTGACGCCCGAGGAGAAGGCTGCCGAGGCCGAGCGCAAGAAGCTGGAGAAGGAGCGCAAGAAGGCTGAAAAGGAGGCGAAGAAGGCGGCAAAGAAGGCCGAGAAGGAAGCCAAGAAGCAGGCCAAGAAGGAAGAGAAGCTGCGTCGCAAGAGCAAAGGATCCCAGTCGTCCCCGCCACCAAGCGACAGTGACAGCAGCGGCGATGAAGACCAAGGGGACGAGGTTCGCCCATACGAGAACTTCTCTCCTCGCTTCGGACAGCAGGCCGCCCCGCCTAAGGAAGACAAGCCTGCCACCGCGGGCGGTAATGACGACGATGACGATGGTGATGATGATGATGACGAGGGCCCCTTGCCTGAATCCACAAGCATCTCGGCTTACGAGAACTTTACTCCGGCCGGCCAGCGTGCAAAGCCGCCTTCGTAGGACCACCGCGCTCCTCCCCACATCATCGCGGTTGACTTTGCTTGGCTGTACCTCTGGTCAGTGCCGTGCATGTAGCCATGTGCTGAGTGTGGGTGATGTTATTGTGACAGTCACAGCGTGTTACTTCTCCTTTTGCGTTTGTGTTTGTGTTTGAGTGTCGTACGAGCGCGTGAGCTGGCTATCATGCGAACGGTGTGTGTGTGTGTGTGTGTGTGTGTGTGTGTGTGTGTGTGTGTGTGTGTGTGTGTGTGTGTGTGTGTGTGTGTGTGTGTGTGTGTGTGTGTGTGTGTGTGTGTATGTGTGTGTACCCATGTGCTGATTTGTTACGTTAGTCATTTTGCCAGCCGCAAATTACATGCATGTACAACCCACGCGAGCCAACGGCTACCATTCACACCACAGCTTTGTTATCTTCCACACAAACCAGCGGGTCATGTCATGTCATGTATTCACTTGAACCAAAGCAACAAGTGGAGAGAAGCGAATACGCGCACACACACACACACAGTATGCGCATGCGAGGAAACAAGGTCACGCATAACCAAACATTCAAGCGCATGCACACACAATGATGGCAGCTGGGGATGGCATGGACTGCAACATCTCCTGCTCATCGTCGGGAGCGAGAGCGCTTGCCAGCATGGCGGTCCTCACTGTGTGTGTGTGTGTGTGTGTGTGTGTGTGTGTGTGTGTGTGTGTGTGTGTGTGTGTGTGTGTGTGTGTGTGTGTGTGTGTGTGTGTGTGTGTGTGTGTGTGTGTGTGTGTGTGTGTGTGTGTGTGTGGTGTGTGTGTGTGTGTGTGAGTGTGTGTGTGTGAGTGTGTGTGTGATGTGTGGTAAGTGCGAAATGAATGGAAGTGTTGCATGGCAGGTGTTGTGTGTCGAGCGAGGACAAGAAGAACGAGGACACAGTCAATCTGCACACACCAGCGACCACCGACGAGCACAAGCCACGAACACCACAACCACGATAGCCACCACGCCACAATGATGGCGATGAGTGCACCTGTGCTCGCGTTTGCGTTCCTTGTATCTGTCACCGCGGCCGCTGCGTCGGTCCGAGCGGTCCGCACCGCGCCGCCGATCGTCACCGCGCACCACGCCCCGACCTGTACCCAGCGGTGGAATGCGCAGGTGTTGGTTGGTGCATGGATACGTTGGTGTTGTGGGTGGTGATACGTGATGGTGTGCGTTGTTGGGTGTGATGGCGTGTGATTGTGTGAGAGGAAGTACAGAAAGCGGCTTGCACACGCATTGGAAGCCACATTCCACCAAACAGAGAGAGAGAGAGAGAG
The DNA here is from genome assembly GCF_000188695.1 of Salpingoeca rosetta. Lineage (NCBI taxonomy): Eukaryota > Choanoflagellata > Craspedida > Salpingoecidae > Salpingoeca > Salpingoeca rosetta. The sequence continues at coordinate 483,039 of NW_004754913.1, read as the reverse complement.
AGTGTGTGTGTGTGTGCATCTCCTACCGTCCATGTTGACCATACCCATCCCCGATGAAAAGCCTTGGCCTGTAGATGCAGCAGATGGGGCAACGTGCGCTCGTTGGTGAGTGTCAGGGTCCCGGTGGAAGCAGTACGAACATGCATGTAGCCAAACCAATGAATGCGCGAAAACACACCACATGACCCTGCAGATATACACATGCACATATATACACATACACGTACAAATGCACATGCACATACACATGCACATACACCATACACATACACATACACCATACACATACATACACACATACACATACACATGCACATGCACATGCACGTGCACATACACATGCACACACGTTCATCTGCACACCTGAGAAGTCCATGCCACCTTGCATACCCATGGGCTGCATGGTGTTGTTCCACATGGCCCCGCCTTGCATCCACTGCCCACTGCACACGAGAATAAAAATGGATGAGATGAGGGCGAAATTGCACGAAGCGCGGTTGTAAAAGACATGCCAGCCAAAAACCCCCAAAAGCACCACACAAACACACACACACACACACACACACACACACACACACACACACACACACACACACACACACACACACACACATGCACATCCAACAAAAACAGAAAGACGCTGAGCGTACCCCTGGGGTTGTTGCTGCTGCTGGTGCTGCTGGTGCTGCTGTTGCATGGGCTGCATCTGCATACCCTGCATACCGCCCATCTGCTGTTGCATGGGCTGCATCGTCGGCTGCATGGTCTGCATCGGCTGCTGCTGCATCTGCATGCCGCCGCCCATTTGCGCCATCCCACTCATTTGAGGCATGCCCCCCATTTGAGGCATTTGGCCCATCTGACCCATCTGACCCATTTGGCCCATTTGGCCCATCTGATGGCCCATCTGGCCCATCTGCTGCTGCGGCGGCTGAGGCTGTTGCTGCATCATTGGCGGGCGCATGCGCATCTGCTGCTGTGCGGGCTGCTGTTGGTGGGGGAGGTGCTGTTGCTGCTGCTGGTGTGGGTGCATACCCTGCCGCGGTCCGCGTGGCTGCTGGCCCATCATCCCACCGCCGCCGCCGCCGCCACCCATATGCGGCTGCCCGAGTGGACGCACGCCGGGCGCAGTGGACATCAGCGGGGCACCTGGTGAGAGTACGGGTGATGGTGGTGGTGGTGGTAGTGGGTATCGATGGTGGGTATCGATGGCCGTTAAGGGTGAATGTGGCATGCATTTGCAAATGTTCCATGCACCAAGGATCGCGCACACACGATCAACACCACGCATGACTACAGCTCACAATCACACAAGACTTTGAAACAATGCACACACACACACATGCACATGCACACAAATACACACACATGTACACATACCTGGCATGTTGACTGGCTGAGGGGTGATGCTGAGTGGCGGGGTGGCGACGAGCGGCTTGGAGACGGCGGTGGTCTTGCTGCGGCCCGCGCGACCCGATCCCCCGCCGCCGCCCGATGATGACGACGACGCACCACCCTGCTCGTTGGTTGATGTCGGTCGCGGTCGTAGCGGCGGTGGTGGAGATGGGAGGACGAGGGGACGGTGACAGTGACAGTGGAGATAAAAGCAGTAGCAGCGGCAGCAGCCGTCGTCATCATCATCATCATCGTCGTCGTTGTTGTCGCCGTTGTCGGAGGCGGCGGCGGTAATGGAGAGCAGCAGGACGGCCAGGCAGTTGTCCACACACACGCGCACACACACACACACATATGCAAAGCGAGCAAAACCACACACGCACACACGCACATACAAACGCATGTGCATGTATACATACACAACGTACGCAACATGGGACACGCGTGCACGGTGCACCAGGAAGGAAAAGGCGCAACAATCACCATGAATCAAGACAGAGGTCGATAGGCGCAGCACGTGTGCACGCGCGAAGCAGTGACAGCAGCAGCGGTGGCGGTGGCGGTAACGGCATATGCGTGGTGCATAGGGACAGCACGCAGCGTAGTGCACGAAAAAAGGCAGACGGCAGACAACGCAGAGCAAAGGGGGCGAGGGAAGAAGAGACAATTGGATGAGCGAAACGCAGGCATACGTTGCTTGGAACTGGAAGGGAGAGAGAGCGGGGGAGAGGGGCACCGACGCACGTGAGCATGCTTGAATGCATGCAGGTGTGCAGTGCAGCTGAACCAAAGGTGGTGGTGACTCATGCCGGCGAAACAAAGAAGAGGCGCGGGGATGGGACCACAAACACAAGCACTCCCGCGCAACACGCAGGCAAGCAACCAGCTTCATGGTGCACATTCACACGCACGTGCTGAGTCGCCACACCATGCATACGACAACAGCAACAACAATTACAACAACGATGACAGTTGCCGCGATTGTTGCACATGCACCAGGAGCAGAGAGGTAGGCGGTTGATGCAAACCAAAGACCCACAGCTTCAACATGCGGTGCCAACAAACAGCACCATTGGCAGTGGCACAAAGCGACACGCTTGCACCAACGACCACACCCATGATACCAACGACAGCGACAACAGCGACAACAGCGACCACGACGGAGACAACAGCGGGCGGGGGCGGACCTGTGCAGAGCTTGAGGACGACGGGAACGAGGAAGCCAGCCCGTATTTGGCGGTGAAGGAGGCCATGGAAGTTTTGGGGCAGTGGGTGGCGGCAAAGAACTTTGGGGTGCCAGAGGCATCCACGTCGACGGCTTGCTTCACCAGCTCGCGCTCCAGCACGTGGCAGGAGGCAGAGTTCTTGCACGACACAATGGCAAAGCCCTAACATCAAACCGATGCAGATGTTTCGTGCGTACGTGCGTGCGTGCGTGCGTGCGTGAATTGCGTGTGCGTTGTGAGTGAAGAGTGGGGGGGGGGAGATGGTTCCCTTTGTGTATGATTGGCAACGGTACCAGGAGCCGTTGACACCAACCAAAACACGTTGTGCAAAAATGAGCATCACACACACAAATATGGACAATAAGCAGAAACAAACAAACACACACACACACACTCTCTCTCTCTCTTTCTCTCTCTCTCTCTTTCTCTCGCTAACACACACACACACACAAATATGGACAATAAGACAGATACAAACAAACAAACACACACTCACACACACGTACACACACGAACACGCACATGCATACACACACGTACACACACGCACATTCACGGACGCAGGCAGGGCTCCCACCTTTGATCTGCCGTTGCGCCTGTCCTCGTACACCTCGATGCTCTCCACGTCGTTGACGTTACACCTGCGGCACGCATCGTAAATGTCCTTGTCTGTCGTCCACCAGCACAGGTTGCCCACGTACACAGAGCGTGCGCCTTCCCACTTGAGCTAAGCCACACCCATCACCGGCACCAAGCAGCGCGGTTGTGTGCATGTGAGTGAGCCGAAATGCAATCACCACGACCAAGCACAAGAACACTAGCAAACAAACAACAGCGCAGCTGCGGCTTTGCAAGCAAGCCAAGGACGCTCACGACAACATCACAGCAGGGCCGTACAAGTGAGAAAGCTGTACCTGTGAAATTTTGCCGGTTCGCACCCGCTCGAAGGGGACCACATCGCCGTCGACGTCGCTGTCGTCGCCATTGTCCGCGGCACCAGCACCGTTGCGTTTGCTTCGGCCCGTGTCAGCTGCTGATCCTTCCTCTTTGGAGGACGCCGTCACGGCGGTGGATGGGGCCTGCTCCACATTTGCGTAAATGTCAACCGCCTTGTCTGTGTCGCCAGGATCAGTTCCCTGTGTTGGGCATGTTGCATCGTAGCGTGGTCAGGCAAGAGAAACGAACGAGCCAGGGAACATGTGCACCACGACGGGAGTTTGTGTGAGACAAGTACAAAACACGCACAAGGCAATGCAAGCACTTCACAAACCACACAAGCAAGTAATATACTCACACGCACACACGCACGCACGCACACACACACAAGCTCATGTGCTTGTGCTATTCGAGCAAAACAAAACACAAACCACTTGCTTCCGTCCCCTCAGTGCTCGTGCTTTGAGCTCGCTTCCCTCACTCTCTTACGCATGATCGCGTTCTTCTTCCTTCCCACATCTCGCGTTGAGCAGCTCAACTCACCAGCAGTTCTTCCTCGTCATAGATGTCGAGATCGTCCGACATTTCCGTCATGGTGCTCTTGTTTGTGCTTGTGATGCCCTAGATGCTCGGGTCCGCGACTGTGAGACGCGAGAGTATGAGAGTTAGTGAGAGAAAGAGAGAGTGTGTGCGTGTGTGTGTGTGTGTGAGAGAGAGAGAGAGTGTGTGTGTGTGTGTGTGTGTGGAGTTGTTTTTGTGGTCTGTCGTTCGAGCGGGCTGTGGTGACGATAATTGGTTCAAGATTTCGCCAAATTCTCCACATCGCCGCCAGTCGTGCCACTGTGCGAATGGTGCACCCACAACAAACTCAACCAACCAAACCGCTCAACTATTTCCATCACAGCACCGACGAGGTCGTGTTGTGTGACAACTTCATTTACTCGGTTGTGCTTGCCCCCACACCGCTTTGGGTGGCCGTGTTTTACTGTGATACCAAGGAAAATGGCACAACAACAACAACAACAACACCACCACGCAGCGGAGTGTACACTGGCAAGTAGAAGAGGAGAAAGAGGAGAAAGAGGAGAAAGAGATGCAATAGCCGGCGCGGCGAGTCGCAGGGTTTACATGCGGATGGCAGCGGCAGCGCGCTCCTTCTTGATGGCGGCGGCACGCAGGCGGTGCACCGTCTTGGGGCCGAGCTGCTGGCCACCCCAGCTGCGGCGGATCTCGTCGAAGCGGTTCTTGTAGCCCGTGTTGAGCGTGTCAACGAGCTTGCGGAAAGCCTCCTCGTCCTTGGGGCGGACGTCGGTCAGGGCGACGCACGTGGCCTTCTTGTGGTGCACCAGCTGGCCAAGACGCGACTTGCCCTGTGCGTGCGTGCGTGCGTGCGTGGGGGGGGGGGTTCGGTGGATGAGATGCGAGCAGCAAGCGTGGCGCGTGCACGCGTACGTGCATGCCGGAGTGCGTTGGATCGGCCGTTAACTTGCTCAAGACAAACGTTTCCCCTCCAACAAAGCACACGCAGCGTCGAAACGCCGCCACACCATAACCACCAACAGCATCAACAACAAACAAACCTTGACGATGCAGTATGGCACGTCGAGCTTGCGGCAGAGAGCGGGAAGGAAGACAACCAGCTGTGGCAAACAAGGAGTGAGTCAGACAAACCATAGGGATGAGTGTGGGGTAACACAGTGGTCATCGAAGAAGAAAGCACCACAGCTAGACTTGCTTCCGCATCTCACTCAAGATTGTTGACTCAAGCCAGTAATGGCAAGAGACACATGAGAGAGAAAAGAGTGCGAACGCCAAGAAGAGTGCGTGCTGACAGTGGTGATTGCCATGTGTGCGTATGCACAGCATGAACAATCAACAAACGCTTCGCACACAACGAGAAGGCAAACACATGGCCTTTCTTTGGAAGGAAAAAAACCATGTGCTGCTCTCATTGTGTGCAAGAGCGCTCAGGAAATGCAAATGGTCAACATGTGCTGCTGGGTGTTGGAGGATGGAGGGGACAGCAAAGGGGAAGGCAGCAGGCTGCACAAAGCAACCCACAAAGCGCCATGGCATGGCACCTTCCACTTGCAGCCAACCAACCAACCGATCAATAAACCAGCAAGCACACTCGCAAGTTGCAATCCAAAACGTCTTCTAGCCCCACGGACAAAACCGAAACGAATCCCAGACCACAGGTCAGGCCAGAACCAACAAAGGAGCAGCAACACAAGAGAACTTGTGAACTGTCCAGGTGGAAACATGGCTGGTGACCACAACGTGGACATGAGCGTGGGCCACTGTCTTCATATAAACGGATCATCGAAGCATGACGCTCAATGTGGCGCTGGGGGCAGTGTGGTGCCTGTGGCATCCGCGTTGGGGAAGAGTGCTGAGGAAGTGACTGCAAACCCGCGAGCAGGCGAGCGAGCGAGTACACATCTCCCAGTCACGCCAACACCGGCGAAATGGACACAGACACACGCACATGCGCACCAAGTGCACACAAAGAGCCGCTTCTAACCCCACATGGCTTTCATTCCGAAAAAATCAGAATGTGAGGGTCATGCCACCACGCTGCGCGTGGGGCAAGTTGCCTCAAAAAGCCAGCCATTCATGCACAACGGCAGCCAAGGAGAACCATCGCAGACCATCACACGTGCAACGACAAAGCGTCGCTGACACCGCGCAAGTGGTGCTGGAGGCCATGGCGCTGTGTGATGATGGTCAAACACAACGAGTCGAAGTACACAAGCAAAGGAGCAGGAAAGGTGCACCGACAACAACAATCGCAGCAAGGTGCGTGCGTGCACGGGCATGGTGGCATGGCGGTGGTTGTGGTTGGAACACGCACTGGAGCCCATCAAATAAAAGACAAAGCAGGTGCGCTACCAAAACAAGACCAGACCACATGCAAGGGCAAGCAAGGGACGCCACATCACCAGTGATGCCAACGTTTTCACAGCACCCATCAAAGACATGCAAGAGTGAACCACAAACCACACACAACCACGCACGTCACTCAACAGCCATTGATCTGGGGTGCAGGGTTGGCCGGCGTGTGCTCACCTCAATGGGGTCAACGTCGTGTGCGATGACAACGAGGCGGGCCTTGCGCTGCTCGATGAGAGCGGTGACGTGGTTGAGACCGTACTTGAGGACGACGGGCTTGTCGCCGACGTTGGCGGTGTCCTTGGCGGCCTTCTCCTCGGCGAGCTTGCGCAGACGCTGCTTCTTCTGGGCCTTGTCCTCTGGCTTGTACTTCTGGAGCAGCTTGAAGAGCTGGGTGGCGGTGGCCTTGTCAACCGTCTGGGTGAACTGGTTGATGGAAGGAGGGACCTTGAGGCGCTTGATGAGCACGCGCTCCTGGCGCTGGAGGCGCACGTACTTGGGCCACTTGACAAAGCGGGTGAGGTCGCGCTTTGGCAGGATGTCCTGGCCGATGCTGAAGTCGCGGGGGCGAGCGGGGAACATCTTGTTCTCGATGGCCTTCTTTGCCTTGAGGGCCTGCTCACGCTTCCTGGCCTTCTCTTCGGCCGGGTTGACCTTGACCTTGATCTTGCCGCCCTTCTTGGAGCCCTTACCCTTACCCTTGGCCATGGCTGCTGTTGG
>NW_004754913.1:468370-470870 GCF_000188695.1 Salpingoeca rosetta | reverse complement strand
CTATCACGAGGCCCGCAAGCCGCTCCTGTCGTGGGTGCCGGCCTTCCTGCTGGAGCCCCTCGTCGTCATCACGGGGTGGCTGGCCGCGCTCGGCATCACCATCCGCTCCATCGGTGTGCAGGGCCACCCTTTTGGCACCGCCATCATCACCTCCGTGGGCATGCTTGGCCTCGACATGTGCTTTGTGCCGCACCCGCCCTTTGCGCGCGTGCCGCTGCTGGCCATGGTGGGCAAGCTGCAGGACAAGCCGTGCATCGACAAGGCCACTGGCGGCGTGGTGAGCAGGCCCTTCATCCCCGTCACCTTCACTGTGGACCACCGCTTCCTGGACGGGCAGCAGGGCGCCGTCATGGCCGAGCACTTCAAGCAGATTCTCGAGGACCCGCAGACGCACATGGCCTGAAGCGCACCCGGCGTGCGTCTTAGGACGTGTGTATGTGTGTGTGCATATGTAGGATTTGTGTGTGTGTGTGTGTTGGTTACAAACAAAGGCCTGATGGGGTCTATGTGTGTGTGTGTGTGTGTGTGTGTGTGTGTGTGTGTGTGTGTGGTTTGCTTGTCTTTGCCCGATCCCCGCACGTCGTTATTGGTGTTGTCGGTCCTCTTTTCTTTGGGCTCCTGTACATGTGCGCGCGTGCCTGGTCGTTAGTGTTTACTTCGCTTGAGTTGTTGTCTGATTCAATACAAGAACACATCATCATCATCATCATCATCATCATCATCATCATCATCGTCATCATCATCATCATCATCATCATCATCATCATCATCATCATCATCATCTGATCTGCGCCATGACTGAGAGTGGCGAGCGCGTGTCCTTCCCTGCTGTCCCTTTGCTGAACACATGCCAGAACCGCAGCGTCTCGTCCCCCGCACCCGTAACGATCGTCTGGTTGTCTGGCGACAGTGCCTGGCAGTGGTTGTGTTGGGTTGTGTTGGGTTGTGTGAAGTAAGAGCACCTCAGGCAAGAAGCTGCAGATCATGCACACACACTTTCTCCGAGCCTTGCCAAGCACGCTCCACGTTTCTCCTCCTCTTCCACTGTCTTCCTCCCCGTTGCCGTGCGTACCAGGTAGAGGACGCGCTGCGTGTGTCCAACGAGAACGCCAAGACGCGTCATGGAGGGGTACTTCCACACGATAATCTGGTTCTGCGAGTAGCCATGCGTACTCACAAGCTCATTGGACGTGCGTGACCACGCAATGTTGCACACCTGCGAAGAAGAGAACGAAACCGAGAGGAGGAGAGGTGAACGCACAACGTTGGAACGATGTGGAGATGATGGAACGATGGCGACCCACAAATGTGCAGACAGGCAGACAGGCAGGCGGACAGGCAGGCGGACAGGCAGGCGGACAGGCAGGCGGACAGGCAGGCGGACAGGCAGGCGGACAGGCAGGCGGACAGGCAGACGGACAGGCAGGCGGACAGGCAGACGGACACGCACACACACACACACACGCACACACACGCACACACACACACACATACACACACACACACATACACACACACACATTCACAAACACACATTCACAAGAACACACACAGGAACACACAATACACACAATACAACCAAACAGTTCCCACACCTGTGACTCCGTCTGCACAGTCTGCAGCGGCTGCCCCGTGAGCGTGTTCCAGAAGCGGATGGTCTGATCAGCGGTGCCGCCACCAGAGGCGAGGAGACCGTGCTGGTGTGGCGACCACGCAACAGCCTTCACCGCAGCCTTGTGCTGTGTGAACCGGTGTGCTACGCCTAGCGCGCGCACGTCCCACACCAGCAGCTTGTTGTCGTTACCGCCGCTTGCCAGCGTTGATTCCTCTGGTGACCACTGCAGCCCGCACACTTCCTGCCGGTGCCCCACGAGCGACGGTGTTGCTGCCTCTGGTTGCCGTCGGTCGTACAGGCGAATGGCTCGGTCTCTGCTCCCAGCGGCGAGTGTGCTGCTGGACCACGCGAGCGAACCCACCCTGCTGTGCGTGTGCTCGTACTGCGCAACAACTTCCGACCGCGCCACGTCCCATATCTGCAGCAGGCCCTCTGCGGTGCCCACGGCGAGGTGTGCGCCGTTCTTCGACCAGCTCACCGACGTGACGGTGTTGCGTGGGCGACTCATCGCCTCTGCCACGTCGCACAGCCGCGTGACCTGGCTTGTCAGCGCGCTCCACAGATACACGTTTGAGTCAAGCCCAACAGCAACCGTGTTGGTGGCCGACCAGTCGAGCAGGTTGAGGTAGAAGTCGTCAACCAGGTCTGGGGCATCGAGCACCTTGAACGGCGTCTTGGGGATGGGCCGCTGGGCGCGGCGCGGCGACGACAGTAACCGCCGGCTCGACCTGCCCACTGGACTGAGCGAGTAGGCATCATCCTTTGGGTGTGTGTGTGGTGATGGCGCACTGAACGACAGCACGCGCTTGCTGCTGCTGCGTGGCGGCGACAGTGGCGCTGGCTGTGGCGATCGGCTGCTCTGTGTGTTGCTGGCGGCCGGGTCAG
>NW_004754913.1:455870-465870 GCF_000188695.1 Salpingoeca rosetta | reverse complement strand
GCCATCAGTGCTCGGTTTCATTCCGTTTATCGCACCACGCTGTCTGAGCAATCAAAACCCATCATCATCGTCATCAACACAACTATCAACAACACCCCCGCAAGCAAGAAGAGCGGGCACTATCCACAAGTGAAGCAAGCAAACAACAAGGCAACAAGGCAAGAAGGAAGAGGCAGCCACAACCAAGCACGAAAGGGCAATTGGCCACGCAGTCAGCGTACGCGTGCGCGTGCATGTGCGTGTATGTGGTGCTGTGCTAATCAACACAAACATCCCTTCATCATCATTCATGTCACAAAGGAAAGGAGGGAAGCGCGAGACAAGCAAGAGATAGGCAAGAGGGGACAAAAGGAAGACCAGAGCGAACAAAACATCTCAGCACAATGCGTGATGCGCACACATGTGTATGTGTTGTACACGGTTGCGTGCGCGCGTTTGTTCACGTGTGACATGGACATGATGTGGAGGGGAGAAACACAAGGTGGGGTGTTGATTACAATCGCTTAAGCGCCTTCTTCTTCTTGTCCGCCTTCTTCTTCGGCTTCTTCTTCGCGTCGCCAGGGCCCTGCAGTCAAAACAAAGCAAAGGAATGCGGAAAGGTATCATGTGGTGAGTCAGATGGTTCAGGGCTGGAAATGGTTGAGGCATTGTTCACACCAAGGTGCAGACACAGATACACAAGCGCTGCCTTTTGCTTCTCTCGCTGTCTGTGCCTCTGCCTTTGCACCTCGCACACACACACACACATTCACACACACACACACACACATTCATGCACACACTCACACACACACACATTCACACACATTCACACACTCACACACACTCACGGATGCGGAGGAAGATGAAGACGATGAAGACGCGGCTGGTTGGTCTGCTGCATCCTTTGCTGTTGGCTTGGCGTAGATCTGTGTCATCATCTTGGCTCGCTTGGCAAAGCCCTCGTAGCTGTAACACGTGCACGAGATGAGCGGGCGCAGAGAGGAGCGGTGAGATCCATCACGTGAAGACAGAATTCATCAGCATGCAGTGTGAAACAAGGGAGAGTTTGGAACACGCGAGCACGCTCACACACACTCACACTCACACTCACTCACACTCACACTCACACACACTCACACACGTACTCACACGCGCGTACTCACACTCACACACATACTCACACACACTCACTCGCTCTCTCTCTCACTCATTCACCCATTCACACACTAACTCTCCCCCCCCCCCACACACACACACACATAGCCAGCGCGCAAAGCAGCTTACTCCTCCAGTAGCAGCTTGCCGGCGTCCTCGTTGAGGGCAGATGCAGGGTTGGGGTGAATCAGGAGACACTTGATGATGGTGAGCACGTGCTCCAGTGTGTTGTCTGGTGTCCAGTCTCGCTTCAGTGTGTTGACGCAGATATCGCCAGCTTCCGCAACGTTGGGGTGGAAAATCTTGGTGAGGAAATGGCCCTTTGGGGGCGACTGCGGAAAGTCAGATGGCAGCGACAAGCGCACCCTGAACACGCCCCCCTCATACGGTGTGGAGTCTTCAGACAGAAAACAAACAAGGGGAAGGGAGACGGGGAATCCGACAGGCGTAAGGCCGAGGATGCACACAAACACACGCGGTGTGAGCAAGGTTGTGTGACATGTTTCACAACACGCCCAGCGTTACGTCAAACTCATGTGAGCCTTGCACACGCTTAACAACACGCGCACAAATACGAACGCAGAACAACCTGCACCTCAAACCTCACACCTCAAGCCTGACACCACGCACACGCACACGCACACGCACAAAATGTGTTCAGCGCACCTGGGCCGTAGATGGTTGCTTGGATGTCTGTGATGTTTGCCTCGTCAATGTGCACTTTGATGCCCTCCGGTGGGTTCTTGGTGAGCTTCACAACCTCCTTTGTTACCCTCCTCAGCACCACTGGGGAGATGTTCTCGTTCTGTACGTAGCTGGAACTCTGTTTTCCCAAACAGCAGCATAGCGATTGGGGCGTGTGAGCTCCCAAAACTAACGCAGCAAGCACACATGCTGTGTGCATCAAGTTATCACACACTCCGTTACTCTCCATCACTCTCCACAGATATTGCTATCCTACACATGTCTCGTTGAACGTACCACGGTCGACATGGTGGCGTGCTTCGCTGCGTCTTTGGCTGGCAACAAGGATGGGTGGCAAGGATGGGGATGAGGATCTGGTGAGAGCGGCGTGTGTGTATCTCCGTGGCTGGCTGGAAGTGCGGCAAATGCCAAAACAAACACCCAAAATTCAAAATTGGTCGAGAAATGTGGCACATCTTTCACAGGCTATCTAAATTCACGGTATTGGTCTTGTAATAGCATTGTATCCTTTTTATAGCATAACGGATGTGACTGTGCGAGACGACACGAGTGCCATCACCAGCAGACTTCCACCCCAGACACACAGAGACACACACACACACACACACACAGACACACACACACACACAGACACACACAGACAAGATGGAAGGTGTTGAAGGCGATGGAGACCTCGATCTCCTGGCTGATCTCATTGGCCACTTTGGACAGGTATGAATGCAAAGAGGAAAGAGGCGTTGCGCTTGAGATCGCACGTTGCACAGAGTTGGGTCAAGCGTGATTGCTTGTTGTGATGGTGAACGCTTCCGTAACCTCACACATCGCACACACACGCACACACACACACACACGCGCGCGCACATACGCATGCGCAACACAGGTGCGTGTGGAGGAACCACAGCCTGAGCGAGAGCCTGTCCTGTCCTCGTTTGATGCCGAGGGCTTCGTCAAGTACCTTCTCGACAACAACTGTACGTGTGGTTCCATCTTCACACAAAGATGGGGTCACAATCGTGTGTGTGTGTGTGTGTCGACAGATTTGGACGTGTGGACTTGCATGCACACACTTGCGTGTGTGTGTGTGTGTGTGTGTGTGTGTGTGTGTGTGTGTGTGTGTGTGTGTGTGTGTGTGCGTGTGTGTGCGTGTGTGTGTGCGTGTGTGTGCGTGTGTGTGCGCGCGTGCTTGCGTCAGCTGTGATGCCGGTGGGAAACAAACAGGAAGACATTGGCAGACGCAATCCCTAAGTACCGTGATCCCAGCTTAGCGTCAGCGACGCCAGGTTTTGCTGCCTCATTCGCTCACTCACGCACACGCATTCACACGCATTTTTTGCGGTGACTACATCGCATCAACTCGCCATGCAGGCAAGAAGGTGGTGGTGATGGCTGGCGCTGGCATCAGCACGAGTGCAGGCATCCCGGACTTCCGATCCCCAGGCACAGGCCTCTACGACAACCTGCAGGTTTGATTTGGGGTGCGGTGGCGTGGGGGGATTGATTTGGTGCTGCGTTGAGCGCTCATGTCATTACATTACCTGTGCCACAATCGTCGATCGCTGGTCAATGGGGTGCGAAGTTATTCATTCGTGCTTACACATGGCACTTACACACACACACATCGCATCACATCACACACACACATCACACACACACACGTACACGTACATACACACGTACATACGCACATACACACACGTACACGGCACACACCATTGTCGCTGACAGAAGTACGAGCTTGAGGAGCCAGAGGATGTGTTTTCCATCGATTTCTTTCGGGAGAACCCCAACCCGTTTTATGATCTGGCAAAGGAGCTGTACCCGGGCCACTTCAAGCCCACGCCGTCGCACCACTTTGTTCGCCTCCTTCAGGACAAGGGCATACTCCTCCGCCACTACACACAGGTGTGTGTGTGTGTGTGAATTAAATTCTTGTGTGCGTCTGTTTGCGTCTGTATGCGTGTGTGTGATGAACAACATGCTGCAACTGCTCATCTTACATTCGCCATCTCGCTCGTGGTCTCCAACGCACGCTGCGTTGTTGTCCACAACAGAACATTGACACACTGGAGCGCATGGCCGGCGTTGCGGACGACAAAGTACGGCAAACCAAATGCAAATCAGCACACATGCGTGCACGCACGCACGCACACACCACCATCATCACAACTATCATCCATCATCGTTATCGTTGTCACCCATGCGCTACGCTGCAATCGTGCATGTTCATTGCCCGCTCTTCTATGATCTATGCTTCCTCTACCTGACACAACCCGTGTTCACGTTGCATACGTGTGTGTGTGTGCGCGCGCTCTCTTTCTTTTCTGTTCTGTGTTGCTTTTTTTTTTTCCCAGGTGATTGAAGCGCATGGGTCGTTTGCCACAGCGCACTGCACGGACTGTCAAGAGGAGGCTGATCCGGTACGAGCGACAACGAAACGCACACACACACAACCACACACACATATTGCCTCACTCATTCACACAATCACACACACACAATCGCTTTCACGCCTCTTCACCTTCCCCTGTCGCACCTACGCATGTCTCTGTGCAGGCGTGGGTGAAGGGTCGCGTGTTTGCTGGCGACATTCCGCACTGCCAGCGCTGCGGCGGCGTTGTGAAGCCAGATATTGTCTTCTTTGGCGAATCCCTGCCGGAACGCTTCACGCGCGGGTTTCGCAAGGACCTGGCAGACGCAGATGCACTCATTGTCATGGGGACGTCCTTGAAGGTTCATCCATTTGCATCGCTCATCTCATACGCGCGCAAGGATGTGCCCCGCATCCTCATCAACAGGTGATGCACAGCCACGCTTGGATACAAACCCGGATGTGTGTGTGTGTGTTTGCAGCAAGCTTGATGCATCGTTGTTGTTGTTGTTGTTGTTGTTGTTGTTTAAGTTGCTGTTGTTGTTGTTTAAGTTGTTGTTGTTGTTGAAGTTGTTGTTGAAGTTGTTGGTGAAGTTGTTGTTGAAGTTGTTGTTGTTTAAGTTGTTGTTGTTGTTGAAGTTGTTGGGTTTTGTTTTGTTGTTGTTGTTGTCCATGTTCTTCTTCTTCTGCTGTGACTTCCCTCCAGCTCCTCCATTCAACTGCACCATTATCGTAACCTCCTCACCTCTCCCTTGTCTCTTTCGCTCGCTTTCGTCATCAGGGACCGCGTGGGCGAGGACGGCTTTGCCTTTTATGGCTCTGCCTTTGATTTCGACGCGTGAGTGTTGATGAAGAGGAGAAACTTGTAGCGTGTGATGCTGTGCCATTTTTTTTTTGAGTTGTAGTGGGCGCACGCTTGCCCGTAAGGACACGCTTTCGCCTCCCACCATATCCTCTCACATGCACAATCACACTCTCACATGTACCAACACATTCTCACATGTACACACACACACACACAATCACGCCGCCGTGCGCTTGCAGCGAGTACCGGGATGTGTTCATGGGCGGGACGTGCGATGACGGGGTGCGGGTGCTGGCGCGACTGCTCGGGTGGGAGGAAGACCTCGACCGCCTCGTTGCAGACGGCAACACCGCATTTGAGACAGAGAGGCAGCGCCATGGTGGCACTGATGGTGACAACACCACGGAGCAACAGAATGGAAGAGAAGGTGATGATGATGATGATGATGATGATGGTGATGGTGAGGATGAAGGGGATGAAGGGGCACGCTCCACAGAGGAGAACGACAAAGGGGATGAGAATGGCGGCGATGGTGATGGTGACAGTGCGGCGCCAGCTGCAGATGACAATGGTGCTGTCACTGAGAAGCAGGAGAGCTAGCACACACACGCGCACGCACGCACGCGTCGTTGGACCTTTCATTGCAGCTCGTCTTCCTGTGTTTTTGTTTCTTCCTTCTCTCCTTTCCTTCCTTCGTTTCTGCCATTGTTTTGTTTTGTGTCTTCGTGATGTGCAAATGTGCTTGATAGCAGACAGCGCGTTGCGCGTTGGGTGTGAGATGCAGTTGTTTGTCGTCACGTCACACTGCGTTTGGCCGATTGATCTTTGTTGATGTGGTTTAAACTTTGCTGATGGTGTAAGCAACAACAAACAAGCAAGCAAACGAGCACCATCACAAGAAGGACGCGAAGCAGAAGAGAAAAAAGTCGCACCTCCCACCGTGGCAGAGCAACCCAAACACCGCAAACATCACCCGCGACAAGCATGGTGAGCCTCAATCTGAAGCAAGCAACAAACACAAGAACAAATGGGTAGGGAACAACACGTCTCAATCACTCCAAACAAGCACGGGCGCAAGCAAGACATTGCAGCAAAGATGTCAAGAGCAGATGATGACGGGCAAAACAACACCCCAAATGCGAGATTGCACCCACTGCCACGCACACACACACACACACACACACACACACACACACACACACACACAGTTCTGCGTCTTCATGGTCTCAGAACATGGCCTCTGCCTCTGGCTGGGGCGTGTCCACGGTCAGCGTGATGACGGTGTTGCCTTTGCCATCGGTGGTGGTTGTCGCGGACGGCTGCTCGTGCCGGCCGCGTGTCAGGCTGCTGTCACGCGAGGAATGCGAGGAGCGCGCGCCATCAACAGAGCTCAACATCGTCGCAACAGTGGCACCACCATCTGTCGGTGGGTACTGCTGGTGCTGCTGATACTGCTGATGCTGCTGATGCTGCTGATGTTGATGCTCGTGCTGTTGTGGTGGGTACCGTGGCGTGAACACGTTGTCGGACGTGGATGGCGGGTGCACGAGGTGCCGCTCGTGGTGGCGGTGGTGCTGGTGCCGCGTGGAGATGTTGATGGTGACGCGTGCGCCGCCACCAAGGTGCTCCTGCTGCTCCAGGGCGTGCTTGCGTCGCGCGTCGTTGCGCACGCACACCTTGCGGGAGAAGTCAAGGAGACGGATGAGCAGACGGCGGTAGTCGCCCGACGTGTCGCCAGAGATCCTGCACACGCGCGCAATGGTGACACGTGGTGGCGGTGAGCGAGGAAGAACCATCGCAATGATGATGATGATGATGATGATGATGATCGTGCGTCGATATCAATCGCAGTCTGTGACACAAGAATCAACTGAGCAAAAGAAAGCATGTCACCACATTCACACGGCAGACACGCACAACAAACCAACTGCTGGTCGGACGCGTGCACCCACATTTTCTCGAGCGTGATCTTGTGCTTCTCGTAGAAAGCATCGCCAATGTGTTTCAGGTCGTCCTCAGCATGCATGACGATGATGCGGATGAGGTTGCGGTCGCGTGTGCCGGCGCCCTTCATCGTGTTGTACAGCTCCGTCGCCATAAACCCCTCAGGATCCCGCACAACTTTCACTGCACAGGAGAAGTTGGGGAGCAGGTGAGTAATGGGAATACGGGGAGTGTGTGTGTGTGTGTGTGTGTTGTGTGTGTGTGTGTGTGTGTTGTGTGTGGTGTGTGTGTGTATGTTGGGGGAGGCAGAGTGACAGGGACAAAATGTGAGTGCGTGAAGCTGTATGCGCGTGGGCGTGAAAAAAATGCATGCATGTGGGAATGAAGTACTAACAGCACCACCCAACAAAACTAACACCAGTCAACAACAAGGCCCAACACAATAAAATGATGTTTGCTAAACCCCCCCCCCTCCACCCCCAGTACTAGCGTGCGGTCACGGCCGTACCGATGGTGAGGAGCGCCTTCTTGAAGTCGAGCGACGTCTCCCGCGTGATGCTCTTCTCAATGTCGTAATCGCACAGCTGCAGACGTGTGTGTGTAGGTGTGTGTGCACGCGCATGTGTGTGTGTGTGTATGTCGGTATTGGAGTGGAAAAGGTGGCGTAGTGCTGATGATGAGAACGCGAACGTGCGTTGGGCGTAAAGCTGAAGGAAAAAAAAAAACAATCAGGATACACACACACACACAAACACACAAACACACAAACACACAAACACATATGCACAAACACACACAAGCAAGCCAGCAAGCAACATCCTGCCACACCATCATGTGTGGCAACAGCACCTTGCTGTAGTGCTCGAAGATGCGTCGGAGCATGGGGAAGGAGTGGGTGCTGAAGATCTCAATGAAGGTTGCCTCGTCTGTGCCCATGCGCGCTTCACCAGCCTGATACAGACGCGAGGCCTCCGTCCGCGCCGTCTCATCATCCGGCTGGACGGTGCAGGCATGGTCGTGGTGTAGTGTGTATGTGTGTATGTATGTGTGTGTGTTTGTGTGTGTGTGTGTGTGTGTGTGTGTGTGTGTGTGTGTGTGTGTGTGTGTGTGTGTGTGGTGTACGGTGACTATTGGTGACGAGATGGGATGGTTGGGACGGTGGAGGGCAGTCGTGGGGCGTGTGTCCAGGATGATAAATTCGCGAGTCATCCTCCACCACACACACAAACATATGCACACACACACACACATACACACCTGCACACCTGCACCCACACACACACACACAAACATATGCACACCCACCGCCTCGGAGTCGTTGCGTTCGCCTTCGATGAGGGCGAGGAGGAGACGGCGGTAGTCGCCCGACGTGTCATCACGCACGGCCTCGGCCATCGTGCGCCCGTACATCTCCTGGTACTTCTCCTTCAGCCCGCGCATCTGGAAGCCCGTGCGCGTGCAGAGAATCTCAATGAGGCTGCGGTCGTCGGTGCCCAGTCCCTTGACAGCGCGTTGCACCTCCGACGCAACAAACTCGACCGGGTCCATCATGAGCGCCAGCAGCAGATAGCGGTAGTCGCCGCTCGTCTCGCTCTTCAGGTCCTGTTACACGACAAACGAGGACGTGGGCAGTGGTGGTTGGGAGTGAGCGTTGATGGGTGGTGGTTGATGAGTAGTTGAAATGGTGTGGAGTGAGGAGGTGTTGAAGGAGATGAGGCAACAATATGATGCGAGTACACAAATGCAGCCACGCACGGAACATAGCCAGCACCAAAACCACATCCACACGTGCACAAGGTACCCACTCTCAACTCATCATCTCTTCCAATGGCTATCGCCACTACCGCCATCACCACCATCATCAACAAACAACATTATCGCCACCACCATCACCGCAAACACCGACCAACCTTGCTGAGGTCGCGGTTGTAGAGGTCCTTGAATGTGGTGGCGATGGTCTGACGCTGTGCATTCGTGCGCCCGCCGATGATCTTGTTCAGCACAGACTCGTTCGTGCCTGGTGCAAGGGGAGGAGCAATGGGAAGGGTGAACGAGAGAAGGACGAGAGGGGATGCGAAACAACGAGCCATTGGGGATGGTGACCGGGCACAGGGGAGAGCGGTTGAGAAATACACACACACGCACACACACGCACACACGCACACACGCACACAAAGAAGCACACACACGCACACACACGCACACACGCACACGCGCACACAAAGAAGCACACACGCACACACACAAAGAAGCACAGGAACAACAACAACAAACCACATGTGCACTCT
Organism: Salpingoeca rosetta; assembly: GCF_000188695.1. Lineage (NCBI taxonomy): Eukaryota > Choanoflagellata > Craspedida > Salpingoecidae > Salpingoeca > Salpingoeca rosetta. The sequence goes on along the minus strand of NW_004754913.1, from coordinate 456,623 downwards.
CTCCTCCCAACCGCTCCCATTGGTAAACATGCTCACCCCATCCACGCATGGCCTTCCTAAGCCGCTTCGCATCCTTCTCCGGGTCAAACTGCACCTCTCCAAAGAGTTCGCACAACAGCAGCCGGTAGTACCCTGCCAACGTCACAGTCGTGGTGGTGGTGGTGGTGTGTGTGTACGGGTGGGGACATTGGCGGGTTGTATGGATGTGTACGTGTTGTGTGAGACTTGGTCGAACACACAACACGTACACATACACAGAAGAAGCAGCCGCAACGGCAGCGACAAGAGCGGTGCGCAGTGGGCACCTGATGTCTCCTTGCGAACGCGGGCGTAGAGATCCTCCTTGTACAGTTCGCGGTACTTCTCCGCAATGTCCAGCAAATCATACTCGCAGCGCGACGTCAGGATGAACGTGAGCAGGTCTTCGTTGGTGCCCAGGCCTTTGCATGCCTCAAACGCAAGCTCCGCCATCAGCGACAGCTGATCGCGCACCGCTTTCACTGCAGGAAGAAAGGTGTGGTGAGACGACAGGTGTGGTGAGGCAACATGGTTATTTTGTTGTTCAGATGGTAGGTGAATAGCTCGTGTGTGAACGCAGGTTGATGGCAATTGCGTGGGCTTGGAGTTGTATTTGTGTGTGTGTGTGTGTATTTGTATTTATGCGTGTATTTGTGTGTGTGTGTGTGTGTGTATTTGTGTGAGAGTGTATTTGTGCGTGTATTTTTGTATGTGTGTGTGTGTTGTTGTCATTCC
>NW_004754913.1:454619-455339 GCF_000188695.1 Salpingoeca rosetta | reverse complement strand
GGGGAAGCAGGCGGGTGGGGCAAAGGGAATTAGTTTTACCAACGCACACGCACGCACACACCACAAAGGCCATACTTCACCACCCAGCACCACCAACCACCACCACCACCATCAGGGCTGCACCTGGATTGCCCTTCCTGATGCCAAGAGCAGCAGCCTCAGCCTCCGATGAGAGCAGCGACACGAGCGCATACTCGAGATTGCCCCCCCGTCTCCCGCTTCACGTCCTTCACCAGGTCCCGGTTGAAGTTGATTTGGAACGTCTACGGGGGCGTGTGAAAGTGTAAGTATGTGTGTGTGTGTGCATATGTGCGTGTGTGGGTATGTGTGTGTGTGTGTGTGCATATGTGCGTGTGTGGGTATGTATGTGTGTGTGTATGTGTGCGTGCGTGAAGTGCAGGGTAGCAAACGACATACGCATCTCACACATCTCATGCACCTCGCCATCCCACTCATGCACAAAACCGGGCATGGCAATCAACCAGCAAACAGATGATGCGATGGTGGCGGTCCACCTTTGCAATCTCCATGCGCTGCTCGCGTGTTCGGTTGACAATGACCTGCACCAGCCGCTTCTTGTCGCACCCGAGCCCGCGCATCGCCTTCCGCAACGTCTGACCCCATGTGAAGTTGTGTGTGTGTGTGTGTGTGTGTGTGTGTGTGTGTGTTGAACGACTTTAAGCAAACCCGAGATCACATTGGATGTGACACTGCCGTGAA
>NW_004754913.1:445192-454417 GCF_000188695.1 Salpingoeca rosetta | reverse complement strand
TACCATAACCATCACCACAAGTGAAACCTTCACCAGCCAGTATTACCTTTGCATCCTTCTCTGGGTCGAAGGGCTCGTGGGGCACAATGGCTGTCATGAACAGCCGCATGCACACACGCGCGCACACACATGTCCACATTCATGCACACATACAAGTGCGAAGACGGACGAAAACGACAAGATGAGTGAAAGCGACTAACGTGTACCGACAGTTGAGAGAAGCTGGGCATGTTACACAGTGCACAGTGATGGATGACAGGTCGTGGGTGCGAACTCACCACAGCCCGTGAGCTCGGGCTCGTTCAAGTACGCGGCAATATCGTCTGTAGAGGGAATATACGCGACGCGACCACGGATGCACATCCCGAGAACATTCGTTCATCGGCATGTTTGTGAGGGGACAACCAAGCGCGAGCCGCAACAACACGAACAACGCAAACAACAGCAACCGTCACCAGCACCGCCACCGCCACCACCAACATGACAATCACTGTCCTCATCAGCATCACAACCATCACCACCACCAGCATCCGCAAGACAGCAGCACCTCCGAACGTGCGCCATTCGCCGTTCAGGGCGTCCTGGTCCATCGTCTCCAGCGACGACTAAACACCAACAGCAACACCAACAGCAACACCAACAGCAACACCAACAGCAACACCAACAGCACACCATCAAAGCAACACCACCAAAGCAACGGAGAAAGGTGGGTGAGAACAGGGGCAACGCTCATAGAAATGCGTACATGTTGTACATGCAGCACACATAGACAGCTCAGCTCACAACAGTGTTGCACAGCCGTCATGAACGCCTGCAGGCAAGCACTTACGGGGCCGTCTGCTGCTGTGGACTCGCCGCCCTCAACGCGCGGAACGGTGTATGGCATGTGGTGCGACGCTGCTTGCATCATGGACCCGGACGGGCGCATGTGCAGCGCTTGCAGGCTGTCGGTGAGCCGACGCTGGTTGTCTGCATGGCATGGTTCACACGACGGTCACAAAGCAACACGGGTGAATGGGGTGAGCACACGCTGGCAGAGGAAAGGAGCAGTGCAATTTTGCTGAGCACGTGTGCTGCTGTGGCCTGGGAAGCGGTGTGGTGGTCGACACGATGGTGCAAGGGTCTGGTAGATGCTGTGATGCTGGCGGTGGTGGTGGTGATGGTGGTGATCCTGGTGCTGGTGGCGGTGGTGGTGCTGGTGCTGGTGGTGGTGATGCTGGTGGTGGTGGTGCTGCTGGTGCTGGTGCTGGTGCTGGTGCTGGTGATGCTGGTGGTGCTGGTGGGACAAGCACGTGCCATACAGCGATAGACAGCATGAAACACGTAGCATGTATGACGGCTCATGTCCCTTGTCACATGTCACCTTGCAGCTGGCCGAGGGTCACCATGTGCGAATGTTCCTGTGACGTGAGCAAAGTGGAGTGGGCAGGGGATGAGCGAAGGTGCGTAGGCTAAGTTCATGTGTCTCCTTGACGTCAAGGACTTTGATCAGTGTGCGCACACTTGTTGGCCACACACACACACAACCATGCCCACGCGCGCGCGCACACACACACACACACTCACACACTCACACGCACGCACACACGCACGCACACACACACACATACGCACTGGAGGGGAAAAGTGGTGGAGCAGGCGCTCCTGCTGCTGAATGAACGCGCGCATCTGGCGGTCTTGCTCAAGCACCTGCAAGACGTACAAATCCACACACACACACACGTGCACACACACACGCACGCACCCACGCACACACACATACACCACACGCACACACGCGCACACACACCACACGCGCACACGCACACATGCGCACGATAGAGTACAACAGTGTACAATGTGAGCAGTACCTTTCGAGTGATGCAAGTGCAAGCAAGAGCACACGCGCATTCAACATGCGTGCGCAAGCGCAGGTGGTCGCGACGTACGCGCTCTTGGAGATGAAACAGTTGAAGCAGGTTGTTCATCTGCTCCCGCAGCTGTCGCATCTCCGTTTCCATCGTGTTGACCTAGCGACATGCATACAAGTCGTCACACAAACGTGTTCTCATCAACCCATGGAGACTTGGCCATCGCGAGCCAGCAAAAACACGCACTCAACAGGTCTCCGTGGCTGCTGAGCTGGCGTGGTGTTGCTTGTGTGCTCTCTCTCACCTTCTGCTCGAACGTGGACATGCGCGTCATGAGGGCTGTTCCCTCTGTCTTCTGCAAGGTCGTGAGCGAACAGAGTGCACACAGCAAAAGGGCGCATGAGGTCATGGTAGACGGACACGCAAGCATTGTGTGCCAGTGGCACCGCCACGGCCAGTAAATGAAGAGACAATCGAGCGGCGGCAGCAAAACAAGCAGGGAGCACAACAGAAGGACACGCAAGACTGCAGAGGGGAGGGCTGGCATGTGGAAAAAAAGGACGGATGCGCTTGGAAATAGAGAGGCACACACACACACACAAGCACACACACAACACACACACACCACAACACAACACACACACGCAAGCACGCATGTAAAGATGGACACAACTGACCCCATGCTGGGCATACGACTGCTCGATATTCCGCTGCGTCTCTGCCATTCGTTGCAGCGCGTCATTTTGCGCCGCCAGCTGCGCTGACAGGCTGTTGTAGCGGTCCTGTAGCTCATTTCCACTCATCCTGCGTGCGTCGTGTCAAAATGCCACCTTCTTCGCCTGCACGTGCGATCGAGTGGTGTGTGTTGTGTTGTGTTGTGTTGTGTTGTGTTGTGTGGTTGAACAATGACGATGCGTTGTGCGTATGAGTGAGTGAAAAGTGCCCCAGCTCAGATGAATAGGAAGACAACCCGCTCATGATGAGAGAGAGCAAGCGAACGCAGGCCGTGCGTCGAGGGTCGAGGGGCTGAGGGGTGTCGACCTCGGACCACACCTGTGTGTGTCCAGCAAAACACCCAGCCAGCTAACTCGAAAAAGCTCCCACAACAACATTCCTACCTCTGGGTGTCAACGTTTGTGAAGATTTGGCATGATTTCCGTTGGTTTCGCTTTGCACGCAGCCGCCAACAAATTTCAAACCAGCAGCCAGCAGTGCAGCTGACACGCGACCATGTCAGCGCGGGACTTGAACAGCACTCCCGACCAGGACCAGGTGAGGAGACCTTCTCTCTAGACCTTCTCGACCTTCTTCTTCGGCTGCATGACTGAACGTGGAGAGGTGGAAAGAGGAAGTGGAAAGGCGGTTGACGGGGGAAGGGGAAGACACTGAAGTGATAAGGGCAGCGTTTGCTGTTAGACAAACTCACGCGCTGTTGCTATCACACACAATGTCTACAATGTGCTGTGCTGACGCCACAGCACAGCAGCACACACTCACTCACTCACTCACTCACTCACTCACTCACTCACCACATCACACAACAAGGGCGACTCGTCCGATGACGGCACGGGAGCATCCCACAATGGCAAAGAAGAGGAAGATGTCCCTGTGGACTACACAACCCTGTCAGCAATTGAGGTGAGTGACCTTTGGACTCTTTGAATGCAAACACCGGACGTGTGTGTGTGTGTGTGTGTGTGTGTGTGTGTGTGTGTGTGTGCTCGGGAAGTGGCATTGTTGTCCCCGTCCCCCACCCGGAACAATAATGACACTCTCCCCCTTCTCACTTGCTATGTATCTTGCTCAACCCACTTCTTCATCCTTCCTTTCAGGCCGGCCTTCTTGCGCGCGCATATTTACAAGCAGCAACCACAGAGTACAAGAACGTTGTAGAGGGCATGTACCCATCCTACGACTCACAATGCGGCTCCTTGGCGGAGAAGGTCCGAAAAATCGCCGACAAGCATGGGATTGCACTCCTTCCACTTGAGCCATCTTACAACGAACATGAGACAGAGAAGTACCTCGAAGACATGCTGAAGCAGCCCTTCGCGGAAAACATCAAGGCCCTGATTCAGGAAATCCGCAGCGTGCTGAGCGAGAAGAAGCAGGTTATGCCATTGAGCAAGGTGAAAGGATTCCTGCGTCGTATTGACGACGTCAGACGCAAAGGATTCGCCGAGTCTCGGATGAACAGACGGTATTGGCACGGTGCGTTTGCTTCATCCTAGATGCTATGCATGTCTTGCATGTGCAGCTGATGTGACCAAATGCGGCGTTGTTTGCGTGCATGTGCATGTACATTAGTGTTGTTGTTGTTGTTGCTGTTGCTGTTGTTGTTGCTGTTGTTGCTGTTGTTGTTGTTGCTGTGCTTAATCACTCTTGCTTGCTGGTTGACACGCTGTTGGCGCATTGCTCGAGCTCATGCTGGCTGTTTGCGTGGTTCATGTAGACATCCGTTGGGACTGGAACCCCACGTTAGTTGCCGAGGAAAGGGCGAAGGATCGCAGAGAAGTGTTTAGGCAGCCGTTCTCTGCCGAGCTTCTCTGCCCTGACTGGCACCTGCACAACGAGTGGTTTCAAGTGGTGGAACGCAAGGATGACACCTTTGGTAAGGCCAAGCCACTGTGAAGGATGTGCATGTGTCATGTGTACATGCTTGCATGTGAGCGTCTTTTCCACGCGAGCATGCGACACAAGTGTGTGTGTGTGCCAGCGCTGTTAAATGGTCGTTGAGCCTTCGGTGCTCGTTTGTATGCGTTGGAGCATGCGTGTATGTGTTTGCCTTTGCGTGGTCGTGTGTGTGCATGTGCGTGCTGCCTCTGAGGGACAACCTTTCTCTCTCTCTGTCTGTCTCTCTGTCTGTCTCTCTCTCTGTCTGTCTCTCTGTCTGTCTCTCTCTCTCTCTCTCACTCAATCTCTCTCTCTCTCACACTATCTCTCTCTCTCTCTCTCTCTCTCTCTCACTCGCAATGTCTCTCTCTCTCTCTCTCTCTCTCTCTCTCTCTCTCTCTGTGTCTCTCTCTCTCTCTCTCTCTCTCTCTCTCTCTCTCTCTCTCTCTGTCTCTCTCTCTCTCTCTCTCTCTCTCTCTCTCTCTCTCTCTCTCTCTCTCTCTCTCTGTGTCTCTCTCTCTCTCTCTCTCTCTCTCTCTCTCTCTCTCTCTCTCTCTCTCTCTCTCTCTCTCTCTCTCTCTCTCTCTCTCTCTCTCTCTCTCTCTCTCTCTCTCTCTCTCTCTCTCTCTCTCTCTCTCTCTCTCTCTCTCTCTCTCTCTCTCTCTCTCTCTCTCTCTCTCTCTCTCTCTCTCTCTCTCTCTCTCTCTCTCTCTCTCTCTCTCTCTCTGTCTGCATCTCTCATACCAACGATGTTCTGCACACGCCTGCTGCACCGTAGGTTTTCCAACTGCCGCTTACACGCCAGAGACGCGGTTCAACGACCGCATGCAAGGGCCCTTGGCCAAGGCATGTGCTGGCGCAGCAGTGTACGTCAAGAGCAACGCGGTGTTTTGGGCCGACCCCGGCTCTGTCGCCGACTACGTTGTGCGTTTGATCTCAAACCGCAACTGCTACCCGCTGGTGATTGAGCTGAGGACAAGTGACAGCCAGCAGACGCAGGATGCTGCCAAGGCGCAGATGCTGGAGTACGCAGCTAGGGCCATCAGATCAACGGGAAAACAGTGGCGTGATTTGAAGGGGTATTTGTTCCCCTTTGCCATCACCGTCTGCGGGGGGAAGGTGTCCGTGTACGCGTGCACGCTGGGCAAGGAGATGCACAGTGGCAAGGGCTATATCAGTGTCCTTTACACAAAACTTGGCGACACCAAAGTGAGTTGCCACCGCATGTGCGAACAGCGTTGGAGGGTGTTTGCATTGTGCGTCTGTGTGTGGGTGGGTGTGTGTGTGTGTGGGTGGGTGGGTGTGTGTGGGTGGGTGGGTGTGTGTGTGTGTGGGTGGGTGTGGGTGCATTGTGTGCATTGTGTGTGAGGGGGGCTGGGTTGGGTGGGTGGTGTACATGCGCGCACATCTCTGTGAGACACATGCACCTGCACGTGCGTCTATGTGGTTGCTGTCAACTGGCCGCGGCCGCGTATGTCATCGTGTGTGCTTGCACAAGGCCCTCACTTTGTTTTCTTTGTTGTGGCATCTAGCTGGAGAAGCTCGGGAACGTCATCAAGTGGCTGGTCGACGCAGAGCATATGGCACATTACGAGAGGGTTTCTGCCATTGCCCAGGTAGCCGTCGCAGGCGTGATGTTGTGCCGTCTTGCCTTCTTGCCCTCTTGCTCACTTGCTGTCTTGGTATTCTGTCATCATTACACAACACACACACACAAACCCTGTGTGCGTGCGGTGTCCTCGTGCACTTTCGTTCTTTTCGTTCGACAAGCACCAATGGCACTCACCCCAACAATCACACACACCGATGACAACAGGGACGAAAGGCCCCTTCCCCCTCAGCTCCAGCGCTTGCGCCTAAGACGACACCCACAACTGACGGTGCCTCGGACACGCCTGCTTGCACAACCACCAGCACCAGCAGCACCAGCATCACCAGCGACAAGGAGGAAGAAGCAGCTCAGTCGCAGTCCGCGCCACGACAGCAGATTGTCGACACTCGGTGCAGCACGGAGACAGCACCAGCCCCCAAGAGTGACACAGCAGACAGCAGCAAGGGGGAGCAGTGTGAGCGTGCAGACGCCGAAGCAACACGGGCAAGGTCTGCCAAAGTTGCCACGAGATACGTCCTGTCCATCTACAAAGGTGACGAAGACATGGCAGCGTTTGCAGGGGTGAACGGCAAGGTGTTGAAGGTGTGCGGCGGCCGCAGCGTTGATGCTTCTGAGGAGGTGGCCCGGGAGCTGCAGGCCTGGCAACTGCTCTATCCAAATGAGAAGGTTAAAGTGTACCAGCGGTCACGCCCCATCCTTGCGTTTCCCCGGTTAAAGCTGGGAACTGACATCGACGTCGGGCTTGATGCCGCGGCTGAAAACCTCTTTCGCTTGTCGCAGAACAATCTCTGTCACTGCGACATCCGCTTTCACAATGTCTCAGGCGACGGCCGCATCTTTGGCTTTGGTTTTTTCTGCGAGGCTGGTTCGGAGCTTCCCGACTCCTATCCCACGCGGCTGCGCGAGCGGCCTCGCAGTGTGCTGCATGGCAAGCCAACGAACTACCGCGCAGACATTTTGCTGGATTGGGAAGCGCTGCTGTTTTCCTTCGTGTTCTCGGACGATTCCGTTGAATACGTCATGAGTCGGCTGTTTCGGGGCAAGTGGTTCCTGCTGGAGTGGCTGGCAAACAAGCGGGCCAAGCTGGACAAGGACGACAAGGAGACAGCAGCGCTTCTGCACAAGATTATGCAGCACATTGCTCTCGTGTACTTCTGAACTTGACGCGTGGTTGGCATGGTATGCTCCGTGGACTTGGACTTGGACTTGTGGGTGGGAGGGCAGTGTGTTCGTGTATGTGTGTGTGTGTGTGTGTTTGGTGGTGGTTGATGTGGTAGTGGTTCTGGTTGTGTGTGTTTGTGCTTGTGTGTGTTGTGTCCAAATGAGACATGGTTGATTTTGGTTAACTATAATGATTCTCTCTACTCTACTGCAACGCTGAGCAATGGTGTGATGTGATGTGATTGCGACGACAAATACATACAATACAATACTACGTCAATGGGGCAAGGAGAGAAGGAGACAGCAATCCAACCACACACACACACACAAACACACACAGACACACCTACACACAGACATACACCTCCACACACAGACACACACCTCCACACACAGACACAAAGACACACACAGACACACACCACCTCCAATCAGCGATAATTGACCACCTTTTCCGTCAGTTTTCTGCAGCCGTGGTCGCAACATCAACAGTGCCAGTCTCGCCTACAAGCCAGCCTTCATCCTCCTCTCTCCTTGACTTCAGAACACACGCAGCGCGAGCCAACGATGGGCAAGTTTGAGAACCCAAAGACGACGCACTTTGAGTTCGGCGGCGTGCCTGGGGCCACAGTGATGGTCCTGGGGCTGCCGGTCGCCGTGTACTTCCTGTTCTTCATGTGCAACGCGGAAAAGGGCGACTGCTCCCTCACGTCGCTGCCAGCACTGGACTCGCTGCCTCCACTGCGCGAGTGGGTGTCGTGGGACGCGGCAGCGGTGCTGCTTGGCTGGTTTGCCTTTCAGGCTGCCCTCTACATGTTTGTTCCGGGTCAGGTGTGCGAAGGCCTTCCCCTCAGGGATGGATCAAAGCTCAAGTACAAGTGCAACGGTCAGTGTCCTGTGTGTCTCTATGTTCGTGTGTGTATGTTCGTGTGTGTGTGTGTGTGTATATGTTCGTGTGTGTGTGTCTGTGTCTGTGTGTGTGTGTGTGTGTCTGCGTGTGTCTGCGTGTGTGTGTGTGTGTGTGTGCGTGTATGTTTGTGTCTGTATGTCTGCGACTTGAAAGTGCACACCCGTCTTCCCTCCTCCAAGAGGTGGTTTGTTGCTTGGCTCATGTACTGTGTGTTTGCTTCCGGCTACTGTCGGCAACTGTCAGGGTTGCGTGCGTTCTTCATCACCATGGCTGTGGTACCAGCGCTGCACTTTGCGGGCGTCATCAACCTGGCCTACATCTACGATTCGTTTTTGCAGCTGGTGACCGTGTGCATGATCTTCTGCCTGCTCTTGAGCATCTTCCTCTACCTCAAGGCCCGTCAGCCCGGCGCCATGCTCGCCGAGGGCGGCAACAGCGGTGCGTTTGCTCTTTGCACTTGTCATGTGTAGGGTATGCGTGTGTGCGTGTGTGCGTGCGTGCGTGTGTGCGTGTGTGCGTGTTTGTGCTATCTACTTGCCTGCGCGTGTGCATGTGTGTACTTGGGTAGTTTTGTTGCATGTACTTGTGTATGTGCATGTGTGCGTGCGTGCGTGTGCTCGTGCGTGCGCTGTTATGCTTTGGAAAGAGCCAACTCGCAATTCACCCGCGTCTATGCCTGCTGTGCCCACACCCTCCTTGTGCCCGTGAGCAGGGCACATGGTGTATGACTTTTTCATTGGCCATGAGCTTAACCCGCGCATCGGGGACTTCGACTTTAAGTTCTTCTGCGAACTCCGGCCCGGCCTCATCGGATGGGTATGCGAATCAGACGACAGACACGTGCGCGCGCGCGCGTGTGTGTGTGTGCGTGGGGTGTGTGTGTGTGTGTGTGTGTGTGTGTGTGTGTGTGTGCCTGGTGTGTGTGTGGTGGTGGTGGTGGGTGGTGTGTGGTTGCTTGTGGGTGGGTGTAAAGTGAGTGTGTGTGTGTGTGTGTGTGTGGTGTGTTTGTCTGTGCTAGTGGGCGCAATATGTATCATTGTCTGCCCTCTTCACAACTTGGAAGTGTAAGCCCCCCCACC
>NW_004754913.1:443635-445092 GCF_000188695.1 Salpingoeca rosetta | reverse complement strand
ATCATCATCATCCGCCAGGTGCTCATCACTTTGGGGATGATGGCCAAGGAGTATGAGCGCACCGGCAGCGTGTCCACCGCCATGATCCTCGTCACCGCTTTCCAGACCTGGTACGTCTTGGACGCCTTCTACTCAGAGGTGAGCCGTTGCGCGACAGCTTACGTGTCCATGTATGTGTGTGTGTGTGTTTTTGGGGGTCTGTCCTACTGTGTCCAGGTGCGCCTGTCCTGTCCTTTTATCAGCAATGCTACCATCACAAAACCACGCCCCAACACATACACGCACACACACGCACGGGCATACTCACACATACGTAAACACGTTGCCCCCCCCCACCTCTCCTCCTCCTCCCCTTTCGATTGCAGCCGTCCTTGCTGTCGACAATGGACATCTGCATGGACGGGTTTGGCTACATGCTTGTCTTTGGCGACCTGGCCTGGGTTCCGTTTACATACACCCTGCAGTCGCGCTTCCTCGTGGACTTTCCGCAGCACCTCTCCCCAGCCATGGTCGCCGCCATCGTCGCATGCCAGCTCATCGGTGCGGCTGCCGTGGTTGCATTGGTGGTGGTTGCGTTGGTGGTGGTTGTGATTGCGCTGGTGGGACTGTGCCTGCCTGTTTCTGTGTGCAATATCTGGTCTTTCGTGCGCTCCGCTTGTCGGGTTCCCTCTCCTGTCCCGTGTTTACCAACTCGCCCTGGTCCTTCGCATCCCCACCGCAACATCTGCTTTGCACCTTTGTCGTGTTGCTTCAGGCTACTGGATCTTCCGTTCGGCCAACGGGCAGAAGGACATGTTCAAGCGCAACCCGAACCACCCGTCTGTGAAGCGTGAGTTGCATAACGGAGTGCTGTGTCTGCACATGGGCTCGTGCGTTGCCCTGGGCATCGCGTGAGTCTGTTTCTTTAATACACTTCCACACACCCACGCTCATATACACCCACATGCACACACACACACACACACACACACACACACACACACACACACACTCTCTCTCTCTCTCTCTCTCTCTCTCTCTCTCTCTCTCTCTCTCTCTCTCTCTCTCTCTCTCTCTCTCTCTCTCTCTGTCTGTCTCTCTGTCTGTCTCTCTCTTTCTCGCGCGCGCGCTTACGGCAGATCTTGAGACGATTGAGACTGCCCGTGGCACGAAGCTGATTGCCTCTGGCTGGTGGGGCCTTGCTCGCCATATCAACTACTTTGGCGACCTCCTCATGGCCCTTGCCTGGTGCCTGCCGTGCGGTGAGGCCGACGTCTGCTCGTGTGTTCGTGGTGGATGCCACTCTTAGTGTGTGTGTGTGTGTGCGTGTGTGTGTGTGTGTGTGTGTGTTCGTGGTGGATGCCACTCTTAGTGTGTGTGTGTGTGTGTGTGTGTGTGTGTGTGTGTGTGTGTGTGTGTTCGTGGTGGATGCCACTCTTTGTGCGTGTGTGTGTGTGCGTGTGTGTGTGCATGTATGT
>NW_004754913.1:440812-443535 GCF_000188695.1 Salpingoeca rosetta | reverse complement strand
ACACACACACACACACACACACACACACACACACACACACACACACACACACACACACACACACACGTACACACATGCACACACACACGTACGCACACGCACACACACACACTCCCTCACTCGTCCGCACACGCACACGCACACACACGCGCGCGCACACTCTCGCACCCCTGTGTGTTGGATCACAGTATGGAGCTGCCTGGGACAAGTACTGCAAGCGCGTTCCCTATCGCATCGTCCCATACGTCTACTGAGCACACACACATTGCACACATTGCACACATTGCACGTGCACGTGCATCTTGTAGTGGTCGTTTACTGTTCGTTGTAGAGCCAAGACACATCATGATGTGATGGTACTGGTGGTGGTGGTGGTGGTGGTGCGCCTTATCAGTAAAGCGCAACAAGAGGCAGCAAGCAAAAGAGCCCGGCCCTTGTCGTCCAATAGCCACACACACACACACACACACACACACACACACACACACACACACACACACACACACACACACACACACACACACACACACACAAGTGACGCCTTGAAATCATCACGCATTCATTACACTCTGCCACGCGCAAGGGGGTGGTGTATATGTGCATGTATACAGTGCAATGCGATCCACGTCGTGAGCTGCCGTGAGCTAGGGGTCGCTACGCCTCAACGACGCACGCAGGTTCACCTGCGGCTGGGGCGAGATGAGGTGCGCCCGTGCATGCTCAAACCCGCGCACGCAGTGCCTTGAGAGCGCCATGGAGTCAGCAACTGGGTGCCGTTCTGCAAACCGCTCACGACCTGGCAAGATGGGAACACCACCCTCAGTGCCGTCGACGTACTGGTGCGGAACGCTGACTTTGAGGAAGTGTGCTTTGGCGGGCCCCAGGTCTTCGCACGGATAGTCGTCCCTCATCTTCTCCGGGAACAGACGCTCGTTGATGCGGTAGACGGGCCCGTGCGTCGATGGCTCATCTGTCTCTGCTGTGGCAGTGCCTCGAAGCCCTTCATCTTTCACCAGCTGCGCAATTAGGTCGTCTTCAGCTGTGGTGGGTGGCGCGTGGCACTCTTCGTAGTGCACCTTGCGGAAGGTGGCGAGGTCCTCGAAGAAGCTGTCCGGCTCGGAAACCAGCGGGTTCGTGTTGTCCAACATGCCTGCGATCCAGTCGTAGCCAAGCAGGCGATGGCTCACAGCATCGTGAAGTCCAAACGGGCGCCCCACTTGAAGCAGTGTCGATGTGTCTGGCAGGTGGCTGGATGCAGCGGCAGTGGCTGTGGGTGCCCGCGCCCGTGGCATGTCTTCTTCCTCCTCCCATCCTGCTCTGTCCTTGTTCTCCTTTCCTTGCTTTCTTTGGCTACCCCCATCACCAGTACTGCCCCTGCTATTTGCAGTGTCATGCTTGCTGCTTCTGCTGCGTGTTTGTTGCCTGGCTGCTTTTTTGTCGGTGCTGCTGGTGCTTGGTGCTGTTGTTGTTGTTGTTGTTGTGTTGCTGCGGCTGCTGCTACTCACGGTGGTCTCTGTCGCGCAATCACCGCACGCTTCATCCTGCAACACAGGCTGCTGGTGGTGATGCTGCTTCTCGTGGTGGCTAGAGTGACGGTGTTGGTGGTGATAGTGGTAGTGCTCGTGCACTGCTGATTCGCTGGCATCGCTTCCGTCGCTCGTGTCAGGCCGGCCCGAGTCGTAGTGGACCAGTTGGTTCATCTTTGTTGTTGTGTGGGTTTGAAATTTTCGCGTTTGTTGGCCATTGGTGAATGGTTCCATGTAATTATCTACATTCGGAGGAGTGTTGCTTGAAGCTCTTCTTGTCTGACAAACGACTGTCGTGTTCTGTTTACTGTATTGTTTTCTTTTGTTGTAGTCGGATTGGTGGTGCACACGCAGACACACACACACACGCAAACACACACACACACACACGCAGACGCACGTACGCACGTACGCACACACACACGCACGTACGCACACACACACATATACTGTCTCTCTTCGTTGGTGGTCATCAGCCTTGCTTGTTTCACTTATTCTTTTCTTTTAGGTGACGATTTTTATTCAAGTGTTCAAATGCCCTCTTTGTTGCTGATGGGTCTCGATCGCGGCCACACACGTTCTTGTCGTCAAACAACGACACCTGCCTGCCCTTCAGCCCTTCCGCCGCAGGACGAGCTTCTCGTTCGAAGACATGCCCAACACCTTGATATCTGGTGCCGGCGCAGCAACAGCAGCACCGCTGCATGCTTTGGAGGATCCAGTGTCTTGTTCTCTTGTTGCTCCTGTTCCAGCAGCGTCGTGACGACGATCTCCTGTACTTTGTGTGCCACGAGGCTGGTTTGAGCCACTCGTTGGCCATGGCCGTTCGTTCAAAACACGTGCTCGCCATCCGCGCACACACAGAGTACTAGTTGTTGATGGTGCCAGGTCGCGACTGCTGGTGAAGATCATGCTGCTGGCGCTGTCCAGAGGTCCGCTTTGTATCTCCTCCATCTCCATCGGCCGCAGCTCGCCCAGCAGCTCGTCCACGATGTGTGTGTGTGTGTGTGTGTGTGTGTGTGTGTGTGTGTGTATGTGTGCTGAAGACAGGAAGACTGAGCCGACTGTCAACAACAGTGAACCGGTTGTCAATGGCGATTTGCGCACGATTTCAATTAATAATCAAGGGAGGAGTTGACCTTGAAGCCATTAGAACTCATACACGCATATGACACACAGACACACAGACACAGACAC
>NW_004754913.1:398796-439929 GCF_000188695.1 Salpingoeca rosetta | reverse complement strand
CCACCATATGACTAAAAAATTTGGTGCGCCTGGTGGTTATATCACTATTCTCTCTTATCCCCCCCCCGATCCCCTCCCCATAACTCCCGGCGGTATGGGGCCGGGGATGTCGGGTTCTGTAGATTCTTTATACCACTTACCACCGGGGGCAGAGGGGGGGGCTCAGACGGTTCACTGACTAATCACCTCAGACCGAGTATATTTATGTATATCAGACACACACACACACACACACACACACACACACACACACAACGCTCAATGCGTAACACCTCGAGCGAGTATATTCTGTATGTGTGTCCGGAGAGCGTGTGCATGCGGGAGAAGGTGTCGCGTGACCAGACAATGGCATGGGAGTCGTACGAGCCCGACACAAGGTACCGGTCGTTTACTGCTAGGCACCTGCACATCCATTCATTCCCAGAACCCAGAGGAAGGAGGAAGGCGTTTGGTGTGTGTGCGTGTGTTCGTGTGTGCGTGTGTGCGTGTGTGCGTGTGCGTGCGTGTGTGTGTATGTGTGTGTGTGTGTGTGTGTGTGTGTGTGTGTGTGTGTGTGTGTGTGTGAAGGCTTGACAAGCGTAGGCGTGGTAGAAGGCCGACCAGCCGTACGGTCACACACAAGTAAGTATGTACATGCACACAAACACAGCAGCACATGTGGACGTATATGCTTGCAGGAGCAGACAGTCACGCAATCACGCACACCACCATGCACGTACTCGTCTCCCCGCTTGCTTTCTACCTGACTGAGTCTGTGTGCTCGACGAGCGTGTGCAGGCAGTTGCCTGTTGCCACATCCCATACACGAACCTGCAGTCATGATGGAATGATCGAATTAGCATGACATGTGGTGGAAAAAGACCACGACGCCCAGCAAACAGGCAGAGGAACGGAGGGGGGATGAGATCAAGATACAAGAGATGGAGAGGCAGGATAGGGAGACAGAGACGGCGATGTAGACAGACAGACAGGCAGACAGGTAGACAGGTAGACAGGCAGACAGACAGACAGGTAGACAGGCAGACAGACAGACAGGAAGACAGGCAGACAGACAGGCAGGTAGACAGGCAGACAGACAGACAGGAAGACAGGCAGACAGACAGACAGGCAGACAGACAGACAGGTAGACAGGCAGACAGACAGACAGACAGACAGGTAGACAGGCAGACGGGTGGACAGGTAGACAGGTATACAGGTAGACGGGTATACACACACACACACACAGACACAGACACACACACACAGACACAGACACACACAGACACAGACACAGACACACACACACACACGTACGGCGGCATCGCGGGCGCCACTGAAGACGAGGCCGTCTGTAATGGCGACACAACGGACGGTGGACGTGTGTCCGCGCAGAACATGCAGGCACTGCAACCGCTCAAGGTCCCACACCTGGCCCATGTTCAACGCATGCGACGTGGCAAGCCAATGACCCGCGAGGGAGTATGTGAGTGCATGTGTGTGTGTGCAAGTGCACGTGTGTGCGTGCGTGTGTGCAAACGTGTGTGTGTGTGTGTGTTCAAGGGTGTAAACTGTTGGGGCAATCACTCACGCCGCATGCGAGCGCAAGCAACCGACTCCGACCACATTCAATCACCACAACACCACACGCACGCACCCTGACTGTGCGGTCGCACGACCCGCTGACGGCCGTTGTTCCGTCCACATCGAGGCACCAGACGCCCTGGGAATGGCCCTGCAGCTGGCCCACAAGCTTTCATACAAAATATCACACAGGCGTGCACGTTGTATGTGTGTGTGTGTGTGTGCGTTGTATTGTGTGTGTGAGGGGGGCAAAGTGAGCCCGAAAGGCGTAAAGGTTGAGCAACGCACGCATGTACACGCACACATGCACGTGGGTGCACCGACACGACGACACAGATACACAGACACAGACGCACAGACGCACAGACACACCGACACAGGCAACCACCCCCTGCCCCCCCCCCCCACACGCACACAGACAAGAGGGCCAACGAACCCGTTGAGTGCGAAGACAGGTGACGTGAAGAGCACCATTCGTGTCGCCGGACAGCACGCGATCATCACCAACGCTGATGAGACACGTCACCTGTACACGCGTCCAGCATCGCAAGCATCCGCCGATAATGTCAGGGCGAGCGCGAGCGTACGCGGGAAGATGGGTTCACGTCTGTGCATGTGTTCGTGCTCACACAGACATGTCCACACATGTCATGCATGCACGCATACATGCAGAGCAACGCACCACGCCGGTGTGTCCTCGAAAAGTGTGACGCGGCTGTGTAGCAACTGTTGGCGATTGCCACTGCGTTTCGCAGCGATATCGCAACTCATACATCTTCAATTGTGTGCGTGCGCATGTGTGTGCGTGTGCGTGCGCATGTGCGTGTGTGTGTGTGTGTGTGTGTGTGTGTGTGTGTGTGTGTGTGTGTGTGAGCGACGTATGGGGGCAGGGATGATTGATGTGTGGCAGCTAACGAACAGCCAGACACAGCACTCGCGTCCCCTTTGACAGCTGAGCCCACCTGCTTCCATGTCAAACGGTGAGGGAGGATGTGCTTTGTTCGGTTAATGAGCACTTCCAGCGTGTGGGCTGCATGCATCATGCACGACAATGGGATGGGTTAGAGCAGGGCCATTGAGTGACGGCGCACGGACACGCGCAGGCACACGGAAGCAGAGAGACTCACGCAGTGTGGGAGTAGGAGCAAGTTTACACACACGGTACTCACGTACACAGAAAGACATTCAGAGACTTACAGGCACACACAGACCCACGCAGATCCAACCCCCCCCCCACACACACACGCCAGCACGCATGGACGCACGGTTGAAGTCCTGGAGTACACGGGGCTTCCAGACTCGGTCCAAGTTGACAACACGCCGCCATCGCTTCGAGACCATGGCGCATGTGCAGACAGACCTACCAAATACAGAAGCAGGGCAACAAGAACAGCCAGAGCAAACAGGTGCCGTGAACCCTCACAAGCTACGTCCCGACAGTCTCCAAGGTCGACACAGATAGACGGGCAGACAAGCAAGCGAGCGAGCGAGCAAGCAAGCAAGCAAGCAAGTAAGCAGGCAGGCAGACAACGTGGTGCTGTGCAGGTGCTCACCTTGTGTCGAGGAACCTCAAGACGTTGATGGCGAGCTCCTCTGGAAGCATGGCAAGGAAGTCAACGTGCAAGAACGAGTGGACTCGCCTGTACAGCAGGCGCAGGCCACCCTCGCCGTCGCGCTGCTGGATAGCAGCGATGAGCGCATCTGCTGCCTGTGATTGTCGCTCACTGGTCCATCGCATGAACTCATGCACCCAGCTGTCCACGTCCTCTGGCAGCGCAGCCTGAACCATGGCTGTCGGCGACGTCGACACCACGGATGTGTGTCCTTCTTCTTCCTGGTCATCTGTTGCTCCACGCTGGTGCCTCTCCGAGAACACATGCGCGTGGTGGTGGCTATGGCTGCTGCTGCTGCCGCTGCTCGCATTCATTGCTGCCGCTTCCGTGCCATCCTCCACGTCTTCCCGCTCGTCCATCATTGTCGGTGGTGTTGGTGGTGGTCTGTGGTGTGGGGTTTGTCGATGTCCTCTTCTTCCAACCCACAAGCAAGAAGCGTCTTTGTTTGGGTTTGTTTTTTGTTGCGCACAAACACCCCTCTTCACTCGCTTTTGCTTGCTCCTGCACTTGGGTTTGCTTGGTTGGGGTTCGTTGCGTTTTGGTGTTTCAAGTAGTAGCAGTCATGTCACATTGTCACCAATACGATCCAACAACAGCGCTAGCACACACACACACACACATACACACATGCACATCGTTGCCACCACGCCACCGCAACCACAACAAACAACCATCAACAGCGACAGTCATGTCACTTCGTGCATCAGCATCATCATCCTCTCTTGTTGGAGGAGGGAAACGTGGACAGACGGGCGTTCACAGCAAACTCCTTCGCCTTTCGTCGCCGCTCCAGCTTCTTCCACTCCTCTGCTGTCATACCAACCTCTGCCGCTTCGCTCTGCTGCTGCTGCTGCTGCTGCTGCTGCTGCTGCTGCTGCTGTTGTTGTGTTGTTGCTGTTGTGGTTGCTGTGGTTGTGTGTTCACCGCCCACTGCATCACTACGACCGCCAACGTCAAACCGGCGCTTCCTGCGTCTTCTTCGCTGCCCACTCGCCCCCACACCCTTTTCCTCATCACCCCGAACACCACGACTGCTCTCTTCGCCTTTTGCTGTTGCTGTTGCTGTTGCTGTTGGTTTTGCTGCTGGTTTTGCCATTGCGGGTGCGCTGCCGAGCGTTGCCCGCGCCAGCCGCTTCTCCTGCTGCTGAAACGACGACGCCTGCTCGCTCGTCCGCCCCAGCAGCACATCTCCTCCTGCCCCTTTTGTGCTCTCGGTTGCACCCACAACTGATGCGGTGTCTTGCTTGCCACCGCCGCCATCACCACCACCACTAGCGTTGGTGGTCGTCTGCTGCTGCGCAAGCGCGGCCGTGTGGTCCTGCACAACAGCGCGGTAGTAGGCGTGGTACAGGTGGTGCGGCTGCAGAAACCCAAACCGCGCGTCACCGCGGTGCTTTTCCACAATCGTTCGCTCAAATGCCTGCAGCAGCAGCAAAACAGGTAAGCAGTGCATGGGCAGCATGTGGAGTGAGCAGGTAAGCAAGGTTGTTCGTGCCTCAATGACTCAACACCAGTAAAGCAGGCACACACAGACAGACACAACACAAACAACACAGACACATGTTTATGCGCAGACACAGACACACACACACACACACAAGCAACACAAACACACAGACACACACGCAGCACACCTCGCCGTTCTTTGCCACGTAGAATGCAAGCTTGTCCACAATCGCCTTGGTGTCTGGTGGGGGCACGACCATGCCTTCTTCATCATCATCATCGTCACCATCACCCCCGCCATTGCCGACGCCTTGTGCAGCGGCAGTGTTCGTGGGTGTGGGTGTGGCTATTGGGACTGTGGTCATAGGTGCTCCAGGATAGCTCTGGCCCTGTGTGTACATGGGATGCTGTGCATGTGTATGCGCATGTGCATGTGCGGGCACACCAGCGGGCCAGCCCTGCTGCAGTTGCGGTGGCGGTAGCGGTGCTGCTGCATACGCAAGATGCTGTGGCTGCTGTGGCTGCTGCTGTAGGTGGGTCGGGTAGGCAGGAGCGGCGTGCACGTGTTGATGGGCAGCCGTGTACATGGACGGTGGCGGTGCAGGGGCAGGGGGCCGCACCCCAGATGGTACCCCGTATGCCAGCGGACCAACACGTGTGGACGCCATGCCAGGTCCCGCAGTCGTTGGTGTTGGTGTCGTTGCTGTGGCTGTTAATGACGATGGCAACGGCGCAGCACCTCGCTGTGTTGTCTTGGCGCGTTTGGTGCCAGCGCCCAGCAATCCCACGTCGTCGTCATCGTCGTCATCACTACTGCTGCTGCTGTCGTCATATGACACAAGACCAAGACCACGACCACCACCACCACTACTCTGCTTCTGCTGCTGATCAGGGCTGCGTCGCTTGGCTGCGCCCCCAGCCTTGGTTGACGACTGTACACGTGTCACACTCAACTCCTCCGCAGTGTCTGCACCGTCACCCTCACCAGCGCCATCAGCGCCATCAGCGCCAATACCATCAGTGCCATTGCCATGATCACTGCCACGACGGTGCTTGTCGTTCGTGTCGCTGTCGTCAGTTTGGCCCGGCTCCAGCCCACCGCCACCACCGCGTCGCAGCCCAACTGTCACCAATCGTGGAAGTACACGAAGCAGCATGGCCGCCACAGCTGCTTCTGGTGTGGCTGGTGCTGCTGTTGATGATGGCGATGATGGCGTTGGTGTTTTTGATGTTGTTGTTGGTGTTGTTGTTGGCGGTGAAGTTTTGGCCAACACTGCAGCTGTCCCGCGCTGCCCCAGCTGCTGCTGCTGCTTGTCTCTGTTGCCACCCATTCCGATGTCATTATCGTCATCATCACCACCATCATCATCATCATCATCATCATCACCACCACCACTGTCCTCGGTGTCGGGGCCACTGCCACCATCGACAGCGCCCTTGTCCCCACCTCTCTGGGCGCCTGTATGCCCTCCCTCCTCACTCTTCGCTTCGGCGTCCCCCGTCGACCTGTCACAGCTCGGGGTGTACTCCTTGCGCTTGCACAGCGCAACAAAGTGCCGATACAGCGGGTGCAGGCGGTCGTCTGCGTCCAGGAATCGCATCCACGCGTTGTTCTGCTCGCGTGTGCGTATGAGCAGCTCCATCTGCACGCCGCCACGCGACACAAACTTGGCCGTCTTCTCGATAATGTGCAGCTGCTTGCACGTGTGGGGCAGTGGAAGCTCGCTCGTCAACTCCATGCTTGCATGCAACGGCAACGGCTCCGGTTCCGCCTCCCAATCGCCGCCGCTGCCTTGTGTGCTCGCCCCTGATCCACTGCCTGCCCTGCCCTGCTTCCCGTCAGCACCACCATCACCACCAGTAGCATCATCGTCATCATCGTATGCAAAGGGGATGGCTGCCCCCTCTCGTCGCTGCATGTTGTGCTGTCGCCTGCGATGGCGCCGCTGGTCGCCGCGGGAATACGCAAACGCGAGCTCGCTGGCGAACGGGTCCGCCGCCACACGGCTCTCACGCGCAGCACGCACTTTCTCTGCAGGCGGGACAGAAGAGGGAAGAGGAGAGAGGGAAGAGCGGGGGGGGGGATGGGAGAGGGAAGGGGGAAAGGGAATTGGTGTGTGACCGAAGCGTGCAGTCATGCAAACACACAAAACCCGCAGGGGTGCACACACTGGATAACCAGCCCACTCGGAAGCAGGCCATGTACAAATGGTCGCACCTTCGTACAGCACGGGCTGTCCCTGCCTCAGGTCACGATAACGCTCGGCGTCGCACATCTTCTCCTCTTCTCGCATTGCAACTGACCACGAGTAGCTGAACCTGCAATCACCCGCACACACACACACACGCACAGATACGCACAGACAGACAGATACATGGAAACGAATGGAACAAAACGCGGTGTTGAGAGGCGAGTCAGGGTAGCGAGGCACGCAATATTCATGTGCGCACGTGCGCTTGTAGTCATTCACGCGCACATGGGATTATGTGCATGTGGTTGGTCTGAGCAGCATGCATCGTGAAAAAAAAGCACATGCACAGCCCAGGGGCGCTTTGTAGAGGAACCAACCACGGTGTGAGGATGTGAGACAATAAACTAGAGCTCGCACACGCGTGCACACATCCATCCATCACACCGGCAATCCCTCACACAGCCGCTGTGAAAGGGAACTCAGGTCAGCATGTACAGTGCTGGCAGATACATGCATGCACGAGTGCGTGCAGGCTGGTTGGGGACTGATGTGGGGAAAGCATTGGAGCAGTGAGGATGCCGATTGGCGGGCCACACACGCGTGCCAGTGCATTCAGCAGGTCACACATGATCACCATCACGGGTGCAGGTGTTGTTGCTGGTGGTGCTACGGGCTGTGTCACGTGATGGTGTGGCCGGATACGTTCTGTATTGGTGCTGTCTGGCGGTCCCTTTCAGCCAGCAGCAGCAGCAGCAGCAGCAGCAGCAGCAGCAGCACATGCTGAACAACGACAGCCACGTATTACGTGTCAACGTGTGTGTGTGTGTGTGTGCGTTGCACGTGTTACGTGTGTGGCGTGCCCACCTTTTCTTCTTCTTGAAGAGTCGCTGGTCGTCCAGCAGCAACCGTCCATCAAACCTGTGACGGAGGAGCAGGTTGGTGAATAGACATCGCAACACAGTTGAGTGTGAGCGTTGCCAAAACAGAACCAGTATGAGCAGGAGCAGGGGTATGAGCGAAGATGGGCATGTATGGAATTGATGCGAGCATCAAGTCAACGCACAGGTACAGGTGGAAGAAGCAGACGCTTCAACAAAGTGGACACACACACACACACACACACACACACACACACGCACACACACACACACACACATGTACACCCACCCACACACACACGCACTTTGAGAGCGCACGTTTGCATACTCACACAGCGAATCGTAGCCTCAAAACAGAGACAGAGACAGACACGCACACAGACAGACACAGATACACATACACATGCACGTACCTGTCCACCAGCAAGGATGGGTCGTTGTGCCAGGGTTGCAAGAGCTTGCCTGACTCTGTTGCTTGGTACAAGTCGGTGTCCCTGAAGATGTGACAGCCATAACCAACCACCAGCATGAATGGCTCCTCTTCTTCCTCGTCGTCCTCGTCGTCCTCATCCGCTGCCTCTTCTGCATCGGCTGCTTCATCCATTTGCTTCTTCTTTAACGCCTCCTCTTGTTCTCGGGCCTCGTCCAGCGCCTGCCACCCTCCTTGCTGCAGCCTACTGTCCCAGTGTCGCCAGGCCTTTCCTCGGCCCCTCGCATCTCGGCCACGGCCACGACCACGTCCAACCATCCCAGCTTGCATGGCCGCTTCCGCCTCCTCCTCGTCCTCCTCATCATCCTCCTCTTCGTCGTCGACCATCCGGCCTCTTCTCCTGCCCCGTCTTCGCTCACGCTCTTCTTCCTCTGCGCGTGCCAGCATCAGCCGCGCGCCAGCGCCAAGCTGCTGCTGTCCCCTCCCTCCACCACCACCACCGCCACCACCATCACGTTCGCCAGCACGGCGCTTCCTCCTGCCCTTCAGCATGCTGTCACCGCCTTTGAATAGACGCCTGGCTTAGAAATAGGCAAAACCGTTGCCAGCGAACTGCAAACACACACACAACGAAGAAACAGTGGCGGTGAGTGAGAGATGGGGGGGGGGGCAGGTGGTGTTGGTGTTGGTGTGCATGTGTGTTGTTGGTTGTAGATGTGTGTAGACGTGTAGATGGGTGTTGTTGTGGACATGACCTACACGTGCGTGTTGATGCGAGTCGTCTGTCAACGCGCAACCCAATTGCACCCATGTCACGCTTGTGGTTTTCGTTTTTCGACGGCAATCCTGTGATTGATATCATACTCCGTCGCATCACACACTCACCGTCGCATCACATGCTCACGCACACGTGTGCATGCACCACGCCAGGTCCAGCCAATCGACGGGTGGCCAATCTATTTTGACAGAGCCATCAAGCAATTCACAACCCCATACACAGGCACATAGATACATACATATAGACACACACACACACAGACACGTTGATCGCGGACAATCACTTGTGCACGTTCGCAAACACGCACGACAATGGCGTCCACGGGCGCGGATGCCAGGCTTGACTTTATCGCCGGCCTCACCGTGGCCCATTTTTCCCTCTCCGGTCCCAATGATCCAGTACGTGTATTATCTGTGTGACACAGTGTGCACCGTCAAGTGCTCGCTTTGCCCTGCTCGCTTTGCCCTGCTCGCTTTGCCCTGCTTGCTTGATATACCAACGATCTGAAGGTGTGGCTCACGGCGCCGATGCGTGTTGTGCTCGCGCTCTCCCTCTCTCTTGTTATAGGCCCTGAACTACATGCTGGAGGGCGGTGCTTTGGAGCGGTTCTTTGATGACGCCGATGTCCTCTTTCTCATTGTCCTGCACAACCGTGCAAAGGTGTGTGTGTGTGTGTTTGTGTGTGGAACTACATGAGCACGGTGTTGTATTGCATCTGTGGCATGGCGTTTCTGACCGATAAGCAGCACAACCAACATCGCACACATCAGGACACCCAGTAGGACGCACGTACATGCACACACATACACAACCATACACACTCCCACACGAATGCACATACTCTCACAACACACACACACATAATTGTGTGCCCGCGTGGGGTTGACAGGACCAGATATTGGCGATGACAGAGGTACCGCAGGACGAGGAGCGCCTCAACGCCATGATCTTTTACAAGACCAGCCCTCAGCCCATCAACATGGTAGACTGCAGCTCGCCTGCCGCTGCGCCTCAAACTTGCGTGCATGTGTGTTCTCATCCTCTTGCCAGTGGCCGAACTTGGCGCGTTGCGGGTGCCCGGGGCTTGTGCAGGCTCTCTTGCTTTCGCGTATGCTCACGTGCTCACACACACACACACACACACACACACACACACACACACACACACACACACACACACACACACACACACCACAGGAAAACCTTCATACCATTGTGCAAGTGGTGACGATGAGCAACTCGCCGCTGTCTGCCCTTTACCAAAGCTTACACAACGTCTTCTCACCGCTCTTGCTCAAGTCAGTGCCGTCTCATGCACGTATAGTGCACCCATGCGTGTGGGAACACGCTCGCGTGCAGGATTGTCTGCCACGCATATTCATGCTCACAACACACAAAACCAAAACCAACAACACTGATCGTTGACACGCGACATATGCACATGTGGTTGTGGTTGTGTGTTTGGGTTTGTGTTGTTTGTGGTTGTGTATTTGTTCGTGTATTTGTTTGTGTATGTGTGCTTCTTTGCATGTGTACATCTGTGTATTTGTGTAACTGTGCATCTTTTGTGTGCATGTGTTCAGGTCATCGTCTGCGTGGAGCGGAAAGCTTGACCGCCGGCTGCAGACGCTCATGTCTGAACTCGACGACTCACTCGAGAAGCGACTTCGCATGCAAGGTGAGCTGCGACGGCAGCAGCGGTGCTGGCATTATTGCTGCCTGTGCGTGTATGCCGTTGCTTGTGTGCGTCTCACATTATGCCACAACAAGCCTCTATGAGTGACATCGACAGTGTCCCACATCAGAAACAGACAGACAGACAGACAGACAGACATACACACACACACACACACACATACACACACACACACACACACACACACACACACACACGATTACACAGGCACACGCCACGCCTGCCTCACCTTTCAAACACGCTCTCACCACTGCACGGCACCTGTTTCTCCTGCCAGGGTCCGCCGGGGAGACAATTTCGTCGTTTGCGGACGAGTATGCATATTGGGGTGACGTCTCAGCTTCAGCCTCAAACCTCAGCGGCAGGTGTGATTGCATTCCTGCTGCCGTGTTGCTTGTGTTGTGTGTGTTGTGTGTGTTGCTTGCGTGTGCTGCGTATTTATCCATGCAGACCTGTCTTGTGAAACAGCATGCACATGTGTGCACGAAACTGCACACGAGCACATGCACACGCGGCCACGCAACCATTGTTGTCGATCGAGACAGAACACTTTCCATGCCACCCTACACCTCATTCATTTCCCTCTTCCTCTCCCTCATCTTTGCCACTCGTTGCCTCGCCATCCCCGCTCGCCATCGCCACCCCCTTCCCTACCCACCTTTCGCCACCTCCACCAGGGAGCGTGCCCAGTACTTTCAAGACGTGCTGCGGGACACAAAGGACGATATGCAGACGCTTGCCTCCACCTCCATCTACGACCTACAGGAGGTTGCCGAGCGCACACAGGACGTGTTGGATGACTTGTGGCGCCAGACGCAGCACGACCCGCCGTTCCCCGAGGACAGAATGCGTCGGCTCATCGACATTGCGGGCGTGCACCTGGCCAGCGCCCTGGAAAAGCGCCTGGCACAGGTCGACCTCTGGCAGGACGAGTACCACAAGGTAGGGCAATAGGCGTGGGTTGAAAGCGGGGGAGGTGTGGCAGGGGTGGGAAGGAGGAGGGGCACATGTACGCATTTGCTCATGTGTGATCACACATGCATGTGAGCCGTTGGCACTGCAAATTTGGGTTGTGTGTGTGTGTCTGTCTAGATGTCTTGGAACCAACACTCACCCGCTGCCCCACTGCCCCACTGTCGACCTTCAACACTCGCTCGTCTTCCTGTGTCCGCTCACTCGTACGAACATTTTCACTTCCCCTCTCCCTTCGACACCAAACCAACCAAACCAACCAAACCAACCAAACCAACCAAACCAACCAAACCAACCAAACCAACCAAACCAACCAAACCAACCAAACCAACAAAACCAACCAAACCGCGTTCAGGTGCGGGATGTGCTGCAGGCTGGCATGGCGGTGTGCACGCGGTGGCAGAATGCCGTTGACGAGCTGACGGGCCAGTTCTGGCGCAGCTACCAGCCCCACCTGTGGACCTCGGGCAAGATGACCACCAAGGAGCTCTCGGCGCTGGGCACGCGCCTGGAGCACATCCTCTCCATCCGCACCACGCACGACCAGATGCTGTCGCTCCTGTCCAAGGACGAGCAGCTCACCTACGACACGGATCGCATGTTTGACGTGTTTTCGCCGATCAACGCCCTGCACGTGAGCGACTTCACGCAGCACACGTGGGACGCCGCCGTCGCCAGCTACCACAAGTCCCTTGAGCCCGTGGAGGCCGTGGTGGCCACCAAGCTGCGCGCGCAGTTCAAAGAGCTGCAGTCTTCGTCCCAGTCGCTGCAGATGCACTTCACCAAGTACCGCGAGCTCGTCTCCCGCCCCGCCGTTGCACACGGCCTGCAGTCGGAGCGCGAGATTCTGCTGAGTCAGCTAAAACAGGAGCTGGAGCGCGTGCGCGCGGCGTTCCAGACGGCAATCACCAACGAGGACGGCGGCAAGGCCATGGGCCGGGCCGTGCCCTCGGTTAACACACCCTTGGTTGTGCGCTCCATCCTCTTCTGCCGGCAGCTGTGGGGGCGACTGAAGTCAGTCGTATCGGCGTGCGACCCGCTGCTTGTGGACGTGGAGGGCAGCAGCGACCTGGTTGACGCGGCGCTGGAGCTGATGCAGGAGATCAAGGCGCACGAGAAGGAGCTCTTCCAGGACTGGGTGCGCGACACGCAGGCGGAGCTGAGCAACGAGGACATTATGATGGAGAGCACGGGTCGCATCATGCAGTTTGACAGCCGGGACGGCCACCTGACGGTGCACTACAGCGACCGCCTCATGGCGCTGCTCAGGGAGGTGCGGCAGCTGCGCGCACTGGGCCTGGTGGTGCCGGCCGACATTCTCAAGTCGGTCACCACGGCCAAGGCGTTTTACAAGCACGCCGTCATTCTGAAGCAGGTTGCCCACTTCTACAACAGCATTGGGCAGCAGATTCTCGAGCCGCAGTACCTCATGCTGGAGCGGCACGCGCGCAACCTGGAGGCCGTCATCAAGCGGCCCGTCAAGAGCCACGGCAGCAGCAGCGGCGGCAGCGGCAGTGGCAGCGTGGAGTGGCAGAACACGGAGGAGCTTGATGCGTTTATCACGGAGCTGCAGACGGCTGCGGGCCTGCTGACGCGGGAGAACAGGAAGCTGCGGCGCTACCACGAGCTCTTCAAGGAGAAGACGCTGGAGCTGATGGGACTGGACCTCCTCAAGCAGCAGAGCAAGTGGAAGGAAGGGTTTGGCTACTTCCGCACCGTGTGTGCGCAGCTCACCGCCCAGGGCTTCTCCTCCGATGCCATGCGCCCCTGGCAGCTGCACTGGGACTACCAGCTCTACAAGGCGCTTGACGTGAAGTACCGCTTTGGCCTCGAGCGCTTGCACGAGCGGCTGCCGGAGCTCAAAGTTGATCTCGTGTTTCGGCAGCAGGCGCTCCAGTTCCGCCCGCCACTGGAGGAGGTGCGCGCCAAGTACTACCGCGAGCTCAAGCGGTTCCTGGTCATCCCGTCCAAGATTGGCGGCGTTGGCGGCGGTGGCGGGGACGTGTACAAGCACATCCTTCACCGCAACGCGCAGGGGTTTGCAGCCGTCTACAAGAAGGCGGAGCAGCTGTTCCATCGCCTGGCAAAGGTGGTGCACGAGTTCAAGGACTGGGTGGTGATTGGCTGCGTGGACATTGAGGCGCTCGCTGCAGAGCACCTGGAGAACGTGGAGGATTGGGAGGCCAACTTCCGCATGCTCAAGACAAAAGGTCGCGAGGCAGAGAAACTGCCAAACCAAGTCAAGGTCAGTTGGCTGGAATGTGTAGGCGTGTGTGCATTTGTGCATTCGCATGCGTGTGCGTGTGTGAAAGTGTGTTTCATGGTAGGATGGCCATGGCCAATTTCTCTCGCGTTTGTTTGCTTGCTCATTATTATCTTTCCCTCATTCAAATGTACATCTCTCCGACGCCCACCCACCCACACACACTCACCCATACACACACACACACACACACGCACGCACGCACGCACGCACACACACACACACACACACACACACACACACACCCATACACACACACACACACACCCACACACGCACGCACGCACACACACACACACGCACACACACGCACACACACACACACACACACACACACACACACACACACACACACACACACACACACACACACACACACACACGCACGCACACACACACACACACACACACACACACACACACACGCACACACCTACTCTGTCTATCCGCCCCCCACTTTGCCAATTGCCGTTGCCAGGTGGACTGCATCACGGTTGCGACGACGCCAGTCAAGTCTGCGATTGATGACCACATTCAGCGGCTGTTTGACGCACTGGTCAACTCGCTTCGCAAGTCCATCATGTCGCACGTGAACAAGATTGATGACTTTGTGGAGCAGGGCATGGCTGCGCTGAGCATGCGCCCGCAGTCGCTTGCGGAGATTGGCGAAGCCAACCAGAAGCACGCCGACCTGTCTGCGCAGCGGCCATACCTCAAGCCCGCGTTTGACACGGCGCACGCGAAGAACAAGCTGCTGCGAAGCGTGGCTGGCAGTGGCATCGACATGCAGGCGCTGCAGCAGCGGTGGGACAAGTTTGAGCTCATGCTGGAGTCTCACGCGCTCATGATCAAGGAGCAGGTGGACGTGATGCGCTCCAGCGTCAACACGCGCGCGGAGGACTTCAATAACACGGTGGACAAGTTCTGCGCAAAGTGGGAGGCCCTGCGGCCGAAGGATGCCGACATTGGCGACCGCGACGCCGCCCTCAAGGCCGTGCAGACAATCAAGGAGAAGAGGAAGGAGCTGGAGGAGCTTGAAGAACGGGCGACGGAGATTCGTCAGGAGAGCGACCACTTTGGCGTGGAGGTGGCCGGCCTCGCCGTGCTGGAGGAGGTCAAGGCCAACATCGAGGCCCTGGAGAGCACGTGGGTGGTGTTTGAGCAGTTTACGTCTGAGCTGGACACCTTTGCGGAGGAGGAGTGGATCACCTTCCGCGGCAAGACGCACCGCTTTGCCGACTTTCTGGACAAGTGGACGGCGCAGGTGAAGCAGTCCCGTGCCAGCAGCGTCAGCGTGCGCATCTCGCAGGACCTCGAGCTGTACCGGAACGTGCTTCCGCTGCTCAAGTACGTGCGTGGGGACGCCTTCTCCACCGACCACTGGGTGGAGCTCTTTGGCATCCTGCAGCTGCCCACGTCCACGCCCGTGGAGTCGCTGCTCTTCCGCGACATCCTCGGCGCTGCGCAGCACATGGCCAACAACGTGCCCGCGCTTAAGGACCTGCACTCGCGCGCACAGGGTGAGGTGACCATCAGGGAGGCCCTGCACGAGGTGGACCTGTGGGGCGCGTCGGCAACGTTCACGCTCTCGTCCTTTGAGGACTGCAACGGGCAGGAGATTCCGCTCATCAAGGAGTGGAAGGAGCTCCTGAGCAAGCTCGGCGACAACCAGTCGCTCCTCTCCTCCCTCAAGGACTCGCCCTACTACCCCGCGTTTGCAGACAAGGCGGGCTTGTGGGAGCAGAAGCTGGCTGAGCTGACGGAGGTGCTGGACCGCCTGAAGACCATTCAGCGCAAGTGGATCTACCTGGAGCCCATCTTCGGGCGGGGCGCGCTGCCAAAGGAGCAGGGCCGCTTCCGCAGCGTGGACAGCGACTTCAAGCAGATTATGCTGGACGTGAAGCGGGACGACCGCGTGATGCGCGTGGTCGGCATCAAAGGGTTCCCTGCCAAGCTGGAAACGATGAGCGACCAGCTCACGCGCTGCCAGAAGTCGCTCAACGAGTTCCTGGAGCAGAAGCGCTCTGCGTTCCCGCGGTTTTACTTTATCGGCGACGACGACATGCTGGAGATTTTGGGGCAGGCCACGGACCCAACCGTTATCCAGACGCACCTGAAGAAGCTGTTTGCGGGCATCCACAAGGTGGGCTTCAGCGAGAAGAAGGACCAGGTGGTGACGATGATCAGCCAGGACGGGGAGGTGGTCAAGCTGCAGACGCCGGTCAGCATCAGCGTGAACGTGGAGTCGTGGCTGAGCGCGCTGGCAGATGCCATGAAGGAGGCCCTGGGCATGAGCCTGTCCCGCTGCGTCGCGGACGAGCAGCCAGACCCCATGCTGTACTCGTCGCAGGTGCTGTGTGTCGCTGAGCAGATCAACTTCACGCAGCTGGCAGAGGACGCCATTGTCAGCAACACGCTGCCGGCCGCCCGCCGCGCGCTGGCCAGCAAGCTCGAGTCGTACACGAGCGCCGACGTGGACACGTCCACGGTGGAAGGGCGCGTGCTGCAGCTGAAGCTCAAGGCGCTCATCCTGGACGTCATCCACATGATTGAGATTGTGGACCTGCTGGTCCAGAACCGCGTGACCACGCTGGACAACTGGTACTGGCAGAAGAACCTGCGCTACAGTCTGGAGGACGGCCGGATGGAAGAGCTGGGACAGACGGACCGGCACGCCACCGTGCGCATGTGCGACGCCCTCTTCGACTACACGTACGAGTACCAGGGCAACGCCCCCAAGCTGGTGCACACGCCGCTCACGGACAAGTGCTACCTCACCCTCACGCAGGGCATGCACATGGGGTTTGGCGGCAACCCTTACGGCCCCGCCGGCACGGGCAAGACGGAGTCTGTCAAGGCGCTGGGCAACGCCATGGGCAGACAGGTGCTGGTGTTCAACTGCGACGAAGGCATTGACGTCAAGTCGATGGGCCGCATCTTCATTGGCCTGGTCAAGTGCGGCGCGTGGGGCTGCTTTGACGAGTTCAACCGCCTGGAGGAGGCCGTGCTCTCCGCCGTGTCCATGCAGATTCAGGTCATCCAGGCCGCCCTCAAGTCCGGCCAGCCGCAGGCGGAGCTGCTGGGCCGCACCGTCGACATCAACCCCAACTCGGGCATCTTCATCACGCTCAACCCGGCCGGCAAAGGGTACGGCGGTCGCCAGAAGCTGCCAGACAACCTCAAGCAGCTGTTCAGGCCCGTGGCCATGTCCCGCCCGGACCTGGAGCTGATTGCAGAGGTGATGCTGTTTGCAGAGGGCTTCCGTGCCGCCAAGGACCTGGGCCGCAAGCTCGTCGCCATCTACAGCATGGCCAAGGAGCTTCTCTCCCCGCAGCAGCACTACGACTGGGGGCTGCGCGCCCTCAAGACCATCCTGCGTGGTGCTGGCCACCTGCTTGCCAAGCGCCGCAAGAACGCACAGGCCAACGGTGATGATGGTGATGGCAGTGGTGGTGATGCTGTGGACAGCAGGGTCGAGGCGTTCTTGCTGGTGCAGGCGCTGCGGGTGAACACGCTGAGCAAGCTGTCCTTTGCGGATGCCAAGCGCTTTGACGGCCTCATCTCCAACGTGTTTACCGACGTGAGCCTGGCGGAGATTGAGTATCACGAGCTGTCACAGGCGATTGCCGAGGCGTACGAGGAGCTGGGCCTCGTGCCCACAGAAACACAGACAAAGAAGATGCTGGAGCTGCACGAGCAGCTGCGCCAGCGCATGGGTGTTGTCATTGTTGGGCCCTCTGGTTCCGGAAAGACGATGGTCTGGCGCGTGTTGCACCACGCCATGAGCAAGCTTGCCGCCAACCGCATCAAGACGTATGTGATGAACCCCAAGGCCATGCCTCGGCAGCAGCTGCTTGGCCACATTGACCCGGACACGCGCGACTGGTACGACGGTGTGCTGACGGCGGCGGCACGGCAGGTGGTGAAGGAGCCACTTGACCAGCACTCGTGGATTGTGTGCGATGGCGACATTGATCCGGAGTGGATTGAGTCGCTCAACTCCGTCCTGGATGACAACCGCTTGCTCACCATGCCCTCGGGCGAGCGCATCCAGTTTGGGCCAAACGTCAACTTTGTGTTTGAGACGCACGACCTGTCCTGTGCGTCGCCAGCCACCATCAGTCGCATGGGCATGATCTTCCTCTCGGACGAGGACACGGACGTGCGGTCCCTGGTGCAGGCGTGGCTGCAGCAACGCACTCCCGCCGACACCGCTGCCCCTGGCGCAGACAGCCAAGAGGGCGAGGATGGCCTCAACGACAACGACCAGGAGAACAGGCGTGACAGCAGCAACAAGAAACAAGACAAGAGCGGCAACAGCAACAGCAGTAAGCGGTCTGCCGCCGCGGCCCGTGCCAACAAGAGCCACGTGCGCGTTGTGCCTTTTGCCGACGCATCACACCGTCTCCTTGTGAGCGACTTCCTGGACGACCATTTCTACCGCGCGCTGGCGAAAGCGCAGGAGCTGGCGGCAACCGAGTCGCATGCAGAGCAGGGCCGCGTTGGCATTGTCTTCAACGCCCTGTCGCAGCTGTCTGGCGCTGACAGCGTGGTTGAGCTTGCCGTGCGGCTCGTTCGTGGTCTCGGCGGCCCGCTCTCCCTGCCTGCGCGCTCGCAGCTGGCCAAGGAGATGTTTGGGTGGATTCGCGAGCCGCTGCCAGACCCGCGCCGCCCGCTGGACGCGTATGTGGACGAGAGCGGGAGCGTTGCCAACTACACGTCGCAGGCGGACGTCGAGCTGACGGTCGAGGACGTGGTGTCATCACCACTCATCATGACGACAGACGTGCAGCGCACACTGGACACGCTCCGCCCCTGGATGGAGCAGCGCCTGGACTTTATTCTCGTCGGGCCCGAGGGCGTTGGCAAGTCCAACCTGCTGTTCCAGCTCTTTGCGCAGCAGCAGCGCGCGTCTGTGGCCATCATGCACTGCAATGCGCAGACGACGCCGCAGGATGTGGTGCAGACCCTGTCGCAGGCGTGCATGGTGCTGACGACAAACGTGGGCCGCGTGTTCCGCCCCAAGGAAGGGGAGTCGCTCATCCTGTACATCAAGGACATCAACCTGCCCAAGCCGGACAAGTGGGGCACGTCCTTCATTGTGCAGTTTCTGCAGCAGCTGATTGCGTACCGCGGGTTTTACGATGCCAACTTGGACTGGGTGGGCATTGAGAACGTGCAGATTGTTGCGTCCATGAACCCGTCCAGCACCATGGGCAGGCACCCGCTGTCGACGCGCTTCACCTCCACGGTGAAGATCCTGTACATGGACTACAGCGAGGGCGCGCAGATGCAGGAGGTGTACACCAGCATGCTGGGGCCCGTGCTGCATTTCAAGTACCAGGGCATGGGGCAGTGGACCACGCCGCAGAACGTGTCTCGCCTCGCAGCGTCCATGGTTGCCGTGTACGAGTTTGCCAAGCGCGAGTTCACGCGCGACACGCAGGGGCATTACATCTTCACGCCCGTGTTCCTGACGGAGTGGGCGTTGTCGCTGCTGCGCTATGACCTCTCTGCCGTGAACCTCCTTGATGCTTGGGCGTACTCTGCCCAGCTGCTCTTCCGCAACACGCTCATTGCAGACCACCAGGCCCGCTTCGACAGCTTCCTCTCTGCGCTGCTCCAGCGCGACTGGGGACATGATTTGGAGAAGCTCAACAACAGCGTGTTCACCACGTTCATCCCGGCTGAGGTGCAGACGGCCGGGCAGGGCAAGCCGCTCTCGCTCGTCTCGCTTGACGACTATGCAGATATGCTCAAGACCGGCATTACGCGGCACAACCGCGAGCACGCCCCGCTCACCCTCAAGCTCTTCCCGGAGGTGCGGCTACATGTTTGCATTTGTCGTTGCGGTGCTGGAGCGTTTGCAATGCCTTGTGTGGTTTTGTGTGGTTTTGTGTGGTTGATGGTGTGATTGATGGTGTGGACAACTGCATTGCTGCTTCGCGTGTGTTGTGTTCTTGGTTGTAACTGCACTGCCATTGTTCTGCGTACATGTTCATGACCAGCTCTCTCTTTCTCTCTCGTTCTCTCACACACGCACACACACGCACACACGCACATGCACATGCACATGCGCACACACGCACATGCACATGCACATGCGCACACACATGCACACGCACATCACCCACACACACACATGCACACGCACATGCACACGCGCACATGTTGCCCTGACAACAGATGATGCGGCGCATTGCTGCTGTTGAGATGGCGGTGTCTGCACCCGGAGGCTCGCTGCTGATGGCCGGACGCGCTGGCTGCGGCCGCCGCTCCGCCCTCAAGCTCGTCACGTTCATGATGACCATGGAGACGGTGTCGCCAAACGTGGGCCGCAACTACTCGCTGAAGAGCTTCAAGGCGGACCTGAAGCAGGCCATGCAGCGCGCGGGCGTGGAGGGCGTGGACACGGTGCTGCTGATTGAAGACTACCAGCTGCTGGAGGCGTCGTACTCCGAGCTGCTCAACTCGCTCATCAGCACGGGCGACATCCCTGGCCTGTTCCAGCCGGCGGAGCTGGAGCCCATGCTGGCCTCGCTCAAGGACGCGGCGGCAGAGGAAGGGTGGCGCAGCGGCATGTTCCGCTTCTTCACGCAGCGGGTGAAGGACCACCTGCACGTCACCCTCTCCCTCGACTGCAGCCGGGAGGACTTTGCCTTCCTGTGCGAGTCCAACCCGGCGTTTATCAAGGAGTGCCGCATGCTGTGGGCGGAGCGGTGGTCGCCGGCGAGCATGGGTGTCCTGCCGCAGCTGCTGCTGGAGGACCAGGTGCCCGAGGCCGTGCTTGAGGACCCGGATGTGACGGAGACGCTGGCCACTATCCACGCGGATGCCGTGGCGCGCCTTGATGCAAGCCCACATGACTTTACGCAATTCATCGTCACGTTTGCGCGCCTGTTCCAGAACAAGACGCAGGAGAGCGGCAAGGAAGGGCAGCGGTTCCGGCGCGGCCTGGACAAGCTGCACGAGGCCGGGGCACGCGTGGACGAGCTCAAGGCGCAGGCGTCTGAGCAGCAGGAGGTGCTGGCAGCCAAGCAGGCGGAGGCGAACCAGGCGCTGCAGGACATCCAGGCAGCGATGGAGCAGGCCTCGGAGCAGAAGACGCAGGTGGAGCAGCTCAAGCGGCAGCTGGCCGAGGAGGAGGCCAAGCTGAGCCAGCGCAAGAAGGCCATTGAGGTGGAGCTGAGCAGTATCGAGCCCATCCTGGCCGCTGCGCAGAAGGCCGTGGGGTCCATCAAGTCCGAGGCCCTGACGGAGATCCGCTCCCTGCGCGCGCCGCCAGACGCCGTGCGCGACATTCTGCAGGGCGTGCTGATGCTAATGGGCATCTACGACACGAGCTGGAAGTCGATGAAGTCGTTCCTGGCCAAGCGCGGCGTCAAGGACGAGATTATCAACTTTGACCAGCGCAAGATCACGCCCAGCATCCGCGAGCAGGTGGAGGCGCTGATTGAGGACCGGCACGCCTCGTTTGAGGCCGCAAACGCCAAACGCGCCAGCAGGGCTGCGGCGCCGCTCAGCAGCTGGGTGCAGGCAAACTTGAAGTATGCGGCGGTGCTGGAGAAGGTTGGCCCGCTGGAGGAGGAGAACAAGGAGCTTGAAGCGAGCCTGGCCAAGGCAGAGGCGAAGCTGAAAGCACTCACTGACGACCTGTCGAAGATTGACGCGCACGTGGCAGAGCTGAGGGAGCGATTCGAGCGCAACACGACCGAGGGCGCAAAGCTCAAGGTGGAGGTGGACCAGGCGCAGGCCACCATCAACAGCGCGGAGATGCTCATCTCCAAGCTGGACGGCGAAAAGCAGCGGTGGAGCCGCCAGGTTTCCGCGATTGAGGACGAGGCGCGGCTGCTGCCGCTGGAGGCCATGCTCTCTGCGGCGTTTGTGACATACCTGCCGTGCGCGGCGGAGCAGGTGCGGCTGGACCTGACCAACAAGTGGGTGGAGGCGTGTGGCCTCGTGCACGAGAAGCCAACGTACAGCGCGCTCGCTTTCCTGGCCACGGAGAGCAAGCAGCTGGTGTGGCGCTCGGAGGGCCTGCCGTCAGACCAGCTGTCGCTGGAGAACGCGGCGGTGGTGGCCAACACGGCCAAGCCGCTGTTCATTGTGGACCCTGCGTCCACTGCGCTCTCCTGGCTGCAGGAGCACCTGAAGGACGCGCGCCTGGAGGTGACTGCACAAAAGGACGCCAACTTTGCCACGGCACTGGAGCTTGCCGTGCGCTTTGGCAAGACGCTGCTGGTGCAGGGCGTGTCGCTGGTGGAGCCCATCATGTACCCCACCATCCGGCAGGAGCTCATTGTTCAGGGCCCGCGCACGTGCGTGTATGTGGGCGACAAGCTGATTGACTACAACGAGGACTTTCGGTTGATTCTGACGACGCAGCGGGCGAGCGCAGATCTGCCGCCAGACGTGCGCTCGCACCTGTGCGAGATCAACTTCACCGTGACGCAGGCGGGCCTTGCAGGGCAGCTGCTGGCGCGCACGCTGCGGCACGAGAAGCCCGAGCTTGAGGCGCGCAAGACGGAGCTGCTGAAGAACGAGGAGAGCCTCAAGTTGAAGCTGAACGAGCTGGAGGACAAGTTGTTGAAGGAGCTTGCGGATGCTGAGGGTAACATCCTGGAGAACAAGGCGCTGCTTGACTCGCTCAACGAGACCAAGGCCAGCAGCACGGTCATCTCCACCTCGCTGCAGGAGTCCCAGCAGCTGCAGGAGTCGCTGAACAAGGAGCGTGATGCGTTTTTGCCGCTTGCCCAGCACGCGAGCACGCTGTTCTTCCTCATGAAGGGCCTGAGCAACATCAACCATATGTACCAGTTCAGCCTGGCCTCCTTTGTGGGCCTGTTTGAGCGCACGCTTGCGGAGAAGACGGGCGAGGCTGCAGGCTCCCCGGACATGCGCATCAAGATGCTGTGCAGCAAGCTGCAGCAGCTGGTGTACGGGTACGTGTCGCGCTCCCTGTTCAAGCGCGATCGCCTGACGTTTGCCATGCACCTTACCCGCGGTATCTTCCCGGAGGAGTTTGACGAGGACGCCTGGCACGCGCTCACGGCGCCGATTGGCACTGCCGGTGGCGGTGCTGGCGGCGGAAACGCAGCCAACGCCAGCCCGTCCCGTCGCGCCTCCACAATGGACCGCACGAGTGGTGGCGGTGGCGGTGGCATTCCGTCGTGGACGCCGCCAGACCGGGTTGCTGCTGTGCGCAGCGTGCTGGAGGCCGTGCCGTCGCTGGGGCGGTCGGCGCGGCTGGAGGAGGACGCGGCGGTGTGGCGCAACTGGATGGAGCAGCCCGCGTGCGAGCGAAACTTTCCTTCGCATGTGGTGCGCAAGGTGCAGCAGCTGCTGCTGGTGAAGGCGCTACGCCCAGACCGCTTGCAGGCGGCGATGACGGGGCTGGCGTGCCGGTTCCTCGGCCTGGACGACCTCACACCACCAGCAACAAACCTGCATGCGCTGCACGAGGCCGAGACGACGCCAACAGAGCCCGTGCTCATGGTTGTGTCCGCTGGTGCTGATCCGTCGCAGGAGCTGCGGGAGGCGGCGACGCACGTCCTTGGCAGTGCCGACCGCCTGCACGAGGTGGCCATGGGCCAGGGCCAGGCGGAGGTGGCGGTGACAAAGCTGCGGCAGTGTGCAGCGCGTGGCGAGTGGTTGTGCCTGAAGAACCTGCACTTGGTGACGCACTGGCTGCCGGAGCTTGAGCAAGAGCTGTCGACGCTCAACCCCGACCCGAGCTTCCGGCTGTGGCTGACAACGGAGCCGCACGACCGCTTCAGCCCGATTCTGTTGCAGAAGAGCCTGAAGGTGACGTTTGAGTCGCCGCCTGGTGTCAAACGCAATCTGCTGCGCACGTACAGCACGATTGAGCCTGCCACGCTCAAGGGCGGCTCGTCGCTGTTTGCGCAGGCGCTGTTTCTGCTGGCCTGGTTCCACGCCATTGTGCAGGAGCGCCGCAACTACATTCCGCACGGCTGGTGCAAGTTTTACGAGTTCTCGTCCTCCGACCTGCGCGCGTCGATTGAGGTGCTGAAGCGGTGGTCATCCGGGACGTTGTCATCGTCGTCGTCTGTTTCGCCCGCCAACCAAGGTGGGCCCCGCGCCACGCTGTCGACAAGCCCCGCTGCTGGCGGCGACCGGGACTGGGTGACGCTGCACGGGCTCTTCCTCAACGCCCTGTATGGTGGGCGCGTCGACAACGTGTTTGACGCGCAGGTGCTTGAGACGTACCTGCACGACTACTTTGCGGATGAGGTGCTGAGTGGGCAGCAGCACACGCTGTCCACCAGTGGCAGCGGCCTCCACGGCGGCGGTGGCGGCGGCAAGCGCGGGCGCCTGGGAGGCATCAACATCCCGACGAGCGTGCATCTGCCAGACTATGTGCAGGCGATCCGCAACCTGCCCGACACGGACCAGCCAGAGCTCTTTGGCCTCCCCGCCAACGTGGACAAGACGGTACAGCAGCAAGCGGCGACGGAGCTGCTGACACAGCTGCAGCAGCTTGAGCGTGCGGGCAAGTTGTCTGAGGACTTTGACCGGGAGCGGTGGCGGGATGCGCTGCAGCCGTTCCTGGCGGCGTGGGAGCGCCTGGTGGACGGGCGGGACCTGCTCAAGGGCGGCGATGGCGATGGTGTTGCTGGTGCTGGTGGTCCAGGCAAGGGCAAGGGCAAGGGCCGTGGTGGCGGCAGTGCTGTTGGAGGTGCCGGTGATGAGGATGCGCTGACTGCGTTTGTGCGGCTGGAACGGGCGCAGGGCCGTCGCGTGATTGCCATGGTGCAGGGCGACCTGCAGGAGCTGCGGGCGGTGCTGCAGGCGCAGTCACTTCTGACGCAGCGGGTGAATCAGATTGCGCGCGCGCTGCTGCGCGGAGAGACGCCGGCGGTGTGGCTGAAGCTGTGGGACGGGCCCGAGGTTGCTGCTGTGTGGGTGCGGCAGGTTGTTCGCAAGACGCTGGCGCTGCGCGGGTACGAGGAGAAGGCGAAGACGGGTGCGCTGCTGCACGAGACGCTCGACATCGGCAACTTCTTCCGACCAGGCACGCTGTTCAATGCACTGCGGCAGCAGACGGCTGCGGCGTTTGCGTGTTCCATGGACTCGCTGCGGCTCGTGTGCGAGTGGAACGCGGACAAGATTGCGAACACGCACGTGTCGTGCCGTGTGCAGGGCTTGCTGATTCAGGGTTGCATGTTTGACGGCACGCGCCTGCATGTGGCTGAGCGCGACTCGCCCACGTTTGCGCCGCTGCCGCACGTGTGTGTTGGCTGGGTGCCTGCGGATCTGTTGGATGAGCAGGACGTTGCCAGCCGCACGCTGACTGTTCCCCTCTACGCGGACAACGAACGCCAGATGCTTGTGACGCGGCTCACGCTGCCGTGCACGAGCCAGAAACGCAAATGGGTGCAGGCTGGTGTGGCCCTCTTCATTGCCCAGTAATTGTGTGATTGTGTGTGTTGTGTGTGTTGTGTGTGTTGTGTGTGTATGTTGTGTGTGTTGTGTGTTGTGTTGTGTGTGTGTTGTGTGTGTTTGCTTTTGTGCTTTTGGAGAGTGCTTTGAACTTGTGCCGTTTTGTGTGTCTCTGTGTGTGTGTGCGCAGAAGGGGAAAACAGAGAGAGAGAGAGGCAGAGAAGGCTTTGTGTTGGTGCTTGAACAAGCCCGTGTTCATCAATTGGTTGCAGACAGTAAAACTGACAATTCGCGACGATGCTTGGGGTGCAACACGATAGAACGAGGGAGATGATGTTTTCAGCAACTCCACAATGACACCCCACTCCTTGAATGGGAATGGTTTGCAGTGCTGAACGGACGATGTTTTGCAGAGGATGACTTTACTGGTGAGATGACGGCAGGAAACAGTACACATCGATTAATAGGCGGAACGCAAACAGAAAACAACTCAAACATAAGTGGTCGACATGATCCGAGCAAGTCCAATTCAGTGCACACACACACACACACACACACACACACACACACACACACACACACACACACACCACAATGACAGCTTTAACGTGTGCTGGTCAAGGCAGTTCAAGCGTAGAGGGATGGCAAGTGGTTGAGAATGGCGGCAGTGACATCGTCCCGCCCTGCATTCTCAGCGACGTCTGCGCCCAGCAGGTTTGCAACGTGGATCGTCGTGGGCAGCGGCATGTGCTGTGTGAATTCGTAGAAGTCGTCAGGCCCCTGTGCGAGGCGCAGCAGGTCCTCCTTGCGCTCCAACTTGACGCCATTGAACTCAGGAATCCCATCGTCGCCCTCCGCCGCCAAATCCTCGCCCTCCGTCGACAAATCCTCGATTGTCGGGCCGCGCTCCGTTCTGTCCTGTGAGAGGAAGGGCTTGATTGCCGGTTCCTCCGTCACAAACACGCTGACGACGTCGTTCTCTGACGTGGGATGGAGGGTGTTGTAGGCCAGCCAGCGCGCAAGCGCCTCGCTTTGCCTGTGTTCGTGTGCCGCCTGCTGCAGCACCTGCCAGCCGTCGTCGCTGAAGTTGTTTCCAGGGAGGCTGCAGATGAAACATGGGAGGGGTGGAGGGGAAGGGGGAGAGACGGCGATAATGAGAGGTGAGTCACATCATACACTTGTCACATGCAAAAGGGGGGAGGGATGGGGATGGGTGGCTGCAGCAAAGCAAACACAACGTAGCCCACGAAATGTATGTGTGTGTGTGTGTGTGTGTGTGTGTGTGTGTGTGTGTGTGTGTGTGTGTGCGTGTGCGTGTGCATGTGCGTGTGGTGCTTTGCTTGTCTGCTTTTACCTGATGACGGTGCAGCGCCAGTCGGATTCGATGAGATCCACAAGAGCAGGGATGTTGTCATCGGTGAGGCCGCACGCCTCAAACCTGAAACGGAGTGATGATGATGATGATGATAGCATGGCCCGGCAGCAGCATTGGTGAGACAGGTGAACGTGCCGTGGACGCACAACACGCTAATACACACATGAACGCACTCATGTGAACATGCAAACATCGACACTTGCGAACAACGCAGTAAACTCACGTGATGGTGTCGAGGTTGATGTGGGCGGCAAGAGTTTCCAGGAGGGTCTTGAACTGCCGCTCTCCAAACG
The DNA here is from genome assembly GCF_000188695.1 of Salpingoeca rosetta. Lineage (NCBI taxonomy): Eukaryota > Choanoflagellata > Craspedida > Salpingoecidae > Salpingoeca > Salpingoeca rosetta. The sequence continues at coordinate 413,033 of NW_004754913.1, read as the reverse complement.
CCATCTCACAGAAGCTGAAGGAGGTTGGAAAGGTGCAAGTGGGGGAGAGGGTCAACGAATCACACAGTGAGCTCCATCGTGCTGTGAGTTGATCATGCAAACAAAAAAAAGTACACACACACACATACACACATACACAACACCAGGCAGAGCGCGTCCAATCACTGGTTGGGGAGACCTGATGTGGCGCAGTTCGTGGGCGGTGTTGATGCACTGGACAATGCGGCGCAGTGTGCTGTCTTGCAGCAGGCCCGTGATCCTGCACATTGTGGTGGAATGTGGAGCGATGTGAGAGATGTGAGTGAACACGCAGGCATGGGCGTGGGTATGAGAGTGAAACTTCACAGACAGCCGGCTACACACTTATATACTGACGCACACACACACACACACACACACACACAGACACACACACAGACACACACAGACACACACAAGCAAACAAACAAACAAACAAAACGTTGTCGCTTACGTGAGCTCGCCGACGGAGGTGGCATGTGCTGCAAAGCCAAGCAGAAGCTCAGAGCCATCACTGGGATCGACCGAAATCCTGCAACAAAGATGTAAAAGAAACAAACGCACACGCATGTGTGTATGGGTGCGTTAGGATAGTCTTGAAGCTACTCGATATGCGTACGCACACGTTCACCAACATCAACACAAACAAAATGTACAAACGAACACAAAAACAAACGAACGAACAAACGCATAGACGATCAAACAAAACGAGCAAATCAAACATCACCAAACACCCTCACAGACGCATAAAGAGTGACGACAACTCACGTGATGCGGGAGATGTTGCATTCCGGGTCGTTCAAGCGATCGGCAACGCGGCGCACGCTGTCGGTTGCGGTGGGCAGCTTCTCCAGCTCGTCGAAGCGCCGTGCGCGTGCTTTGTCGTTCTCCACGTCCTTCTCGTACACCTGCTGGCGCAGCACGCACACCTCCGCCAGGGCACGGTCCATGCGCGCGCGGGCAGAGAGAAGCTCCCGCCGCTGCTCCGTGATGGGCACACGCGCGTCCTCCCCACCCGTTGTGGCAGCAGCGTCGTTGCCCGAGGGCGTGCGGGTGAGCGCGCTTGGCGTTGGCGTGACACGCGCGTCCTCGGTGGTGTCAATGCCGGTTGTCTCCGGCACGGCGCTCTGCACAATGTCGCGCTCAAAGTCAAACGTGAGCGCGCCGGCCATGTCAAACTCGACCAAGTCGCCGAGCGTGGGCGCGGCTGCTGGGTCCGCTGCGCTGGCGGCGGGTACCAGGCGGTACACGAGGCGCTTGTTGCAGAAGGAGAACAGCTGGGACGTCTTGCGCAGCTGCTCCTGCATGAAGGCGCTCACACACTCTGCGGCGCCCTGGTCCACGCGCTCGGCCACCACGGCCGCCGCAGAGTCTGCGACAGCACGAATGTGCGCACCAAAGCGCTCGAGGCGCACGGCGCTGGCGTCGGCGGTCAGGGTGGTGCGCACAAAGTCGCGCACGAGCGCGGAGAAGCAGTTGTTGTTGCGCAGCTCCCGCTCAAGGTCGGCGACCTGATGGCGCACGTCGGCCATGAGGTTGCCGGCAAAGCGCCGCATCTCAGCGCTCGGCAGCGGGCTGCTGGGCGCAAATGTCTTGCACTGCTGCAGCAGGTGGTCGTGGAGGTCGTGGAAGGGCTGGATGAGCTGCTCAACCCTGTCGCGCATGGCCGCGTAGAGCTCCGCCTTGCGCTCTGTCAGGGCGCGGATGGTGCGTTCACGCACGGCAGCCTGCACCACGGAGCATGGCTGTGCATATTGCGCATACGTAGTCAGCGTGGCATCATCATCATACTCGTCGTCGGAGCTAGCTTCGCCATTCGACGCTTCCCCTTGCCCAGAGGTTGTTGGTGTTGCTGCTTTTGTTGTTGGGTCCTCAAAGGGGACACCAAGGGCGGCGATTGCCTCGCTGTTCTTGCGGTAGTGCATGCTCAGCATCTGCACAAGCTGGCCGATGATCACGTGGCCGAAAAAGTGCTCGAGGCCGTCACACACGCAGCGGCGCAGCGCCTTGATGCCGCCCATGTGGAAGCGGTCCCTGTTCTGCGTCGGCGGCTGCAGCCTGGCCATCTCCTGCTGCTCGCTGGTGGACAGGGCGTGCAGCACGCTGGCTGTGATGGCGCGCACGTCCTGGCCCAGGCCTGCGGCGAGCGGCGTCCAGCCGTACTCTGCGTTGATAAAGTGGTTTGGGTCACCGTACTGCAGGAGGTCCGTCGGGTACTGGTCGGCGTGAGTGATGACGCCAATGGCCACGTGGTCGAGGTGCTCCTCGTGCAGCAGCTGCATGGCCGGGTTCTGGTTGGCGGGCGTGGTGACCTTGCTGGTGAGGAGGAAGAGGGCGTTGTCGCGGTAGCGGCGCACGTAGCGCTTGGCCAGGTCCTGCGTGTCCTCGGGCCGCGGGGCGTAGTTGTGGCCCTCGGCCTGGATGATGCCGGGGAGGTCGAGGATGTCAGCGTTGAAGTAGTACGGCGAGTGCAGCTCGACGACAATCTCGTACTTGAGGCTGACGCGCAGCAGGCGGCCCTGCTCGTCCTTCTCCTCGGCCATGAGCGTGGCCATGCGTTCCTTGATGGCCTCGGCGAGCCAGGGCACGGGCACGGCGTCCTCCAGCAGCTCAGCCGTCTCGCCCGCGTGCTCGCCCGTGAAGGCGCGGCAACGCACGGCCTTCTTGTCGCCCTGCACTGCGCCCGCGGCCTCGTCGTCCTGCGCGTACTGCACCCAGACGGTGGGCATTCGGGTGGGCCCGTGGCGCAGCTTGACCATGGTTGGCATGCGGGTCATGAGCTCGTTGGCGACGGGGAACAGCGGGCGCCCAATCAGGCGCTGCAGGGCAAGGCTCTTGCCAATGTTCTCTGGGCCAATCGAGACAATGTGCGGCACCGTGTCCGTGGAAAGCAGGCCGCCAAAGTCCTGAGCCAGCAGGGTGCGGATGGCCTCCGGCATGACCTCGTTGAAGCTTGCAATGACGCTGGCGTCGGCGTCAAAGATGCCCTCTTCTTCATCGTCGTGGTAGAACGAGACGTTTTGGTGTTGCAGCTCCAGGGACTCCGCCAAGGTGAGGTCGCGGATCGTGTCTGTCATGCGTTCTCCCGTGAGCGGCGACGTGATGCGGGCCTTGTCTGGAAACATGGCAAAGTACTCCTCCAAGGTTGTCCGGTTGTATGCGCGTCCGTCCGCGGCAATAACCACCTTTTGCGCGTCCTTGTTGAGCGGCGTGAAGGTGAGGTTGTCGAGCGAGTTCAGACTCATCTTGGCGTTGCTTTTGTTGGGGTCCGTGGGGGTGATGAGGGTGAGATCAAAGTTGGTGTGCGTGTGTGTATGTGTGTCCTGCGGAGGCGAGAGGAGAGAAAGTTGAGTTGTCCTGCGGAGAGGAGAGATAAGACGAGTGGGCTGTCCGGCGGAAAGGAGGGGGGGGGGAAAGACAAGGTTGCGGGCTGGTTGCAGTTGGTTGAAGCGGGTTGCGGCTGTCGTTCCGATGCGAGCCGGTGCGTGTGTGCGTGCGTGCGTATCTGGGAGAGAGGGGGTGGCTTGCTTCTTTGCTTGCTTGTCGGCGTTTTGCTCTTCGTTCCTCAGTGCAACGGGTCTCTGTTGTCTGGCTGGCGTACGAGTGGAAAATGGCACACTCAGCCACAAGACAAACAAAACAGGCAACTCACTCACAACAACAAAACAAGCAAGCAAAAGCAAGCAGACAAAAAAGTTGTGTCTGTGACAAAGCCCTCGCGGTGTGCGGGTTGGTTGGTGGATGTGTTGTTGGTCGTGACGCTGCGCCAAACAAGCAGCAGCGGCAGCGGCAGCGGCTTGCGACTCAGCAAAAAACACAGTCGCACAGTCACGTCACCCGTTGATGACTCATCCACTGAATCAGTTGATGCTGACGTCAGCAGAAGCTTGCCAATTGCACGAACTTTGCCAATTGAGACAGCTTGAATCGGTGGAGGCCGGTTTTTGGTGCGTCAGCGATTTCTTTCCCTCCCCGCACAAACAACACTGGCATTTGTCCACACACACAAACAAAACTGACACCGGTCAGCAACCACAGCAAAGAGAAAGAAAGAAGACGAAAAGAAGAACAAGGCAGAGGAGAGTCAGTCAGTGCCACACCATCATCAAAGACCAGCCAGCCAACGCAGCCAACGCCGCCAAGCCAACGCAGCCAAGAAGCAAAGCCAAGCAAACACAGCAACGTCCACTGCAGCCCCAGTAGAGAAGCACTTGCTGTTGATCCATTCGTCAAACCTCTCTTGCTCGAAGCCGCGTGACAGCTTTCCACCGTCACCCACATCACCCCCACACACATCACACACAGAGATACACCGTCATGGGAGACCACCAAGTGAGTTCGTGCACGCGCCATGGTTTCGTGCACCTCACCTGTTCAGTGATTGTATGGATGAAGCGTGAGCACGTTACTCTTTTGTGGCCAGCTTTGTGTTTTTGTGTGTTTCCTCCCTGCCTGCCTGCATGCTTGTTTGCCTCATCCTGTCCACTTGCCTTATCCTGTCCACTGTCCGTTCTCCACCTTCATGTGGTGGCTGCACTCACACCTGTGCTCGCTTTTTGGCTTGTTCCTTCAACGACAGGCCCCCGCCATGTCGACACAGTTTCGAACAGACGTAGGCGACTCTTGATTGTGTGTGTGTATGTGTGTGTGCGTGTATGTGTGTATGTGTGTGTGCATGTTTGTGGATATATGTGTGTATGTGCGTGTATGTTTGTGGATACATATGTGTGTGTGTGTACGTGCGTGCGCACGGCCACACAAACGGCAAGCCTGCATAAACAGCCAGCCGGCCTGCATACCACACGTCGCCCCTTTCCTTTTGTCGTCGACAGTTGTATCGCGCCTTAAGAGCCTCACACACCCTTGCTGTGCGCTTGATGGCAGGATGTGTTGGCAACCAAAGGCACAACGTTTGAGGACTATGGCCTGAAGCGTGACTTGCAAAAGGGCATCTATCAGCTCGGCTTTGAACGACCCACCCCTATCCAGGAAGAGTCCATCTCCGAGGTGCTCCTCGGCCACGACATCCTCGCCCGCGCCAAAAACGGTCTGTACGTGCGTGTGCACGTCGTTGTCGTTCGGGTGTGTATGTGCGCGTGCGTGTTGTCGATGTGTGTGCGTGTGCGTGCGTGTTGTCGATGTGTGTGTGTGTGCGCGTGCGTGTTGTCGATGTGTGTGTGTGTGTGCTGGGTCTCGTATCGCGCTGTGTCGACATGTATGGTGCAGGCATACTTTTTTTTGCAGAATGTCGCTCGCTGTCCGTTCAAGCCACTCGCCAACTCACATCGGCTCACACACACACACACAAAACATACGCGATACACACGAAACACACACACACACAAAATACACGAAACACACACATACACACACCAAACAAAATGCACTCACACACACACACAACAAATCACCAAACACTCAGGCACTGGAAAGACGGGCGCATACCTTGTTCCCATGCTGAACCGCATTGATGTCGACAACCCCGCCGTTCAAGGTAGACATACTCACAACAAATCTGCACAGGTGCTCCCTGTTGCGCGTTTGCCTTCGGTAGCGTTAGGCACAGCAACCCCCCCGTCCTTCTCTCCTTTTCCCAGTCTGGTTCACCCTCCCTCCGTTCCACCCTGTTTTGGGTTCCCCTTTCTACACCCCCTTTCCCCTTTCCTCGCTCCTTTACCCTTTACAAGGCCGGCCATCCATTCGCCCATTGCTTGCTGTGCATCAGTGCAGTGATGTTCTATTTTTTTAATACATGTTAGACTACTGACGCTCACTCTGTGTGACGACAACCTTCATACTGAGCACATGCACACTCTCCTTTGCAAGCACCGGCAGCCCACCCCTGTTTCTCTTCAACTCTCCTCTTTTGTGTTCAACCCCTCAATGGTTGCTTTTAGTCAAAATCCTGTGTGCGGTGATGCTTAATCACTTTTCATCTTGCACATGTTAGAACTGACACCTACATGGTTGATGTACTCTGGCCGAAAGGCTTTTCAAGTTCCTGAGCAATGCTGTCTGTGCCTCCTCTCAAGTCAACGTTCACACGACATCCACATTCATATCCCTGCCCACCCCTTTTGCTCTGCCCTCATTGTGTTTGCATGTGTCGGTTTCAGCCATCTTCAACAATCACCCTCTTTTCGTGTCGCTCACTCCAAATCGTCGTGCCCTCCTGTACTTTGCACCCCTCCTTCCTCCCCCGCCCCTTGTGCGCAGCGCTTGTGCTTGTGCCCACGCGAGAGCTGAGCTTGCAGACGTCCAAGACAGCCAAGGACCTCGGAAAGTTCCTCAACATTCAGGTTGTGTGCACAACCGGCGGCACCAGCGTGCGCGATGACATTCTCCGCTTCAAGAGCACAGGTGTGTGTCGCTTGCTTGTTCAATCGAAGGGAACCCGGCTGCACTTCTCCTCGCGTTCATGGGTGCCTTGCTACGCACATGTTGATTGTGCGAGTCACGTTACTCACCCCCCCCCCCCACCACACACACCCCTCTCTCTCCCCTCGCTATGTTTTACTTTCTCTCTCCTACACACCCACACCCACACCCACACCCACACACACACACACACCCACACCCACCCACCCACCCACACCACACACACACACACCACCACACACACACACCACCACCACCACACACACACACACACACACTACGATCTCTTAATGTTCATGTGTGCAGTGCATCTGGTTGTCGGAACGCCTGGTCGCGTGCTCGACCTCCTTGACCGCGGCGTCATCCGCTCCGCCGAGATTGAAATGGTCGTCCTTGATGAGGCCGACAAGCTTCTCGACAGAACCTTCCAAAGTCAGTGCGCAACCTTGCATGCCAGCCTTGCTTGCATTTCTCGATGCGCATGTGCGTGTGTTTGCCGTCTGCCTTTCTTCGTCTTGCACAACCACCGACTCACTTGCTGACTCACATGCCATCATCACGTCATCTGCACCTGCATTTGCCGACTCCAAGGAAACATCACACGCATCATTAGCTACCTGCCCCGGCAGGACAAGCAGCTCATGCTCTTCTCTGCGACCTTCCCGCAGTCTGTGAAGGACTTTACTGTGAGTCAATTGCCGCCTGAGCTGGCCCCGCATGCGCAAGCACGCGCACACATGCGTTCTGCCACGTGTTCAAATTCAAGTGTCCTGTGTCGTTCCTCACCCCCTTTGTGTCATCGTGGTTGACCTCACTTTTTATTTTGTGACTGCAGCGCCGTTACATGCGACAGCCAAAGAAGATCAACCTCATGGACACACTCACCCTCAAGGTATCAAACACGGCTCCTGCAGTTGTTGCAGTCATTTCTTTTCACTCTGCTGGGGAGGAAGAATGGTGTTTTTGTTTGGTGCACACGCTCACTACGGCTCGTGGGTGCTGTGTCCCTTGTGAACAAAGGGTGTGACTCAGTACTATGCCTTTTTGGAGGAAAAGGATAAGCTTCGCTGCCTCAAGACCCTTTTCAGCAAATTGCAGGTGTGCAACATGCGTGTGTGTGTTTATGTGTGTGTTTGTTTGTGTGCGTGCTTGTGTGTGTGTGTGTGTGCGTGCGTGTGTGTGTTGGTTGCGTGTGTGTGTGTGTGTGCGTGCGTGTGTGTTGGTTGCGTGGTGTGTGTTGGGTGTTGGGTGTTGGGTGCTGGAGCGTGTCTCAATACCACCAGCGTGGATTGCTCACCACGATTTTTTTTTGTTTTGCTTCGTGTTTCATTGCGCGTGCAGATCAACCAATCGATTATCTTTTGTAACAGCGTGAAGCGCGTGGAGGTGCTTGCCAAGCGCATCACCGACATGGGCTCCCCGTGCTTTTACATTCACTCCAGCATGGACCAGGATTCCCGCAACAAGGTGTTCCAGCAGTTCCGCGAGCGCAAGTGCCGCCACCTCGTCTGCACAGGTATACACGAAATCTCGCACTTGCCGTGTTGTCGCCACAAGCTGTGTTTTGTGTTGTCGCCACAAGCTGTGTTTTGTGTTGTCGCCACAAGCTGTGTTTTGTGTTGTCGCCACAAGCTGTGTTTTGTGTTGTCGCCACAAGCTGTGTTTTGTGTTGTCGCCACAAGCTGTGTTTTGTGTTGTCGCCCCAATTTCATTTCTCTCCTCCTCACCCTCTCTCCCCTCGCTCACTCACTCTCTCCACACTCACTCACGAAACATGCAATGGCTGTTTTTTTTTTTTTCCTTCTTGATTGGCTGTGTGCATTCTGTTCTGCTCAGATTTGTTCACGCGCGGTATTGACGTGCCGACGGTGAACGTTGTCATCAACTTTGACTTCCCCAACTCCTCTGAGACGTACCTGCACCGCATTGGCCGGTCGGGTCGTGGTGGCAGGCTGGGCCTCGCCATCAACCTCGTCACACAGGCGAACACAGAGGCATTTTCGCGTATCGAGCGGGTACGTTGACACATGTGCGCCTTCCGGCTTGGTGTGGTTGTGGGTGTTGTGTGTTGTGTGTGGTGGTCATTGTGTCTGGATCTCTCATTACGTTACCTTCTCACTCACGCATGCCTGCTTTGTGCTGCGGTTGCTTTTGGCTCTTGTTTTTTTTTTTTTTGCTGTTTGTTGTTTGTTTGCAGGAGTTGAACATTCACATTGATGCGGTGCCTGAGGAGATTGACAAGTCGTTGTATGTTGACTCGTCTGTCGCCGAGTAAACGACCCGATGACATGATCGCTTGCAATAAGACCATCAATGTCAACAGAACAGATTTGCTGCGAGTTGGGAAGAGAGGCGGAGAAGGATGTGGCACGACTGTGGTGAAGAGAAAGAGAGTGTCAAAATGGGTGTGGGCATGAGCAGGAACTGACACGTGTGTGTGTGTGTGTGTGTGTGTGTGTGTATGTGTGTGTGTGTGTGTGTGTGAACGGTGGGCAATGCAGTGCCATTGGGAAAGCGGACCGTTTATGATTGTCGTCATCATCAAGCTTTGGTTGTTGATGCGACGGGCTGTGGGTGGTGTTGGCAGAGGACAGGGTGCATTTACAGTTACAATCATCATCCCACGGGAAACACGAACAAAAACACACAAGGCAAGCAGAGGAAGGCACTGCTGCCGTAAATGTGCGACACGAGTCACGCTGCGCAACAGACGTGTGCACACGCTCGCTGGGGGCTCGCCATCACACTCAAGCGTTGCTCATTGGATGCGGGAGGGACGAGAAGCGGCGGGCGCGTGTGGGGCGGGCGTGGATCCTTGGTGGGCGGTCCACGCAGTGTACAGGAGACAGGATGCTGTCGTTGACAATCACGCCCCGAGACGCAGACTGCACAGTGTATTCAACGCGTTGTGTCAATCAGGGGCAGTTGGGAAAGTGTGAGGTGGCAACAGTGAGGTAGGGGGGGGGGTTGCACACCTGACACGGACACGGTGGCAGACGGACCGGGACAGGGAAAGAGGCGAACGTGGACTCATACAGGCACACACACACACACATGCAGACACACACACATGCAGACACACACACATGCACAGAGAGACACATACAAACAGACACACAGACACATGCAGACAAAGAGACACAGAGAGACACATACAAACAGACACACAGACACATGCAGCAAAGATACACACAGACAAAACGGCTGCTGCGTGTCACGGGCAGTTTGACGTACGGTGATGTGTGGGTAGACGGTCTGGTAGCAGCTAAAGAGGTCGAGATAGTTAAGATTGACCTGGCCGGCCAGCGCCTGGGTGGCTGCGACGGTTATGTGGTGGCACCGGGAGAGGGCGATGCGACGCAGGCGGCGGAGGTGGCCGATGATGGTGTGCACGCTGATGTCCGTCACCCCGTAGCAGTCGCTTGCATCCAGCACCTCCAACGACGGGCAGTACCGGCACACCGCCGCCACACCCTCGTCGTCGAAGCTTTCGGAGCACCCGCTCATGTCCAGCTCACGCAGCGCGGAGAAGCGAACGCACAGCGCGAGAAAATCCTCCTTGCTCACAGGCGTCCACCCGAGACTCACAATCTCCAGTGCGGGACCGCAGCGAGCGGCGATGGCGCGCAGCCCGCGCTGTTGTCGTGTGATGGTGCGAGTGCGAGTGTATGCGAGTGTAGGTGTGTGTGTGTGTGTGTGAATTCGAGCGATTGAGCGTTCGTTCGTGTGTGTGTGAGTGTGAGTGTGAGTGTGAGTGTGAGTGTGTGTGTGTGGGGGGGGGGGTTCGGTGTCAGTGTGAGTGTGATCGTTGGCATGAGTGCGTGACTATGTTGATGAGAGGGAATGTGCGTTATGCCACAGCGCTCTGCAGCGACTGTGTGTGCATGTCAGGGTGACACAAAAGGTCGCTCACGACAACCAAGAATGCAATGCACAGCGCGTGCAGCAGACAAGCAGCTTCTCAGATATGCTCACGCCAGTGATGTTGTGACAGGATCGCAAGCCAAGGGACGTGAGCCGTGGGCAGTGTCGCGCCAATGCCCTGCGCGTAACAACAGTGGACGCGTAATGCATGACGCATGACATGTGAGTGCTGATTGATGATGGGGTGTAACACGCGCAATCTGAGACAGTGGTGGCATGCGCGGACACCATGTGTGTGTGTGTGCCAGTCTCCGGCTTTGTAACTCTCAGTTTCTTTCCGCCAATGTGTCCGCCTTTTCTCTTTCTCAATGCATGTGTCCTTACTCAAGTGCAGTGTCATCGATTGGCGTTCCACTCATGTCAACCCGTTGCAGTCGTGGCGACATCTGCACAGCACAGCCCACGAGGAGCAGCGCAGACACGAGCGTTAGCAGCCGGCGAGCGAGTGCAGACAGACATTTGCACCACCAGCAGGAGCTGCACCAAAGCCCCCACACTACGAAGAGCAACAAGCGCACAGTTCTGATGCTTTCTGTTGACACACACACAGACACACACAGACACACACAGACAGACAGGCACATGAGGAGATGCGGTGGGTCGTTGCTTACGGCAAAGATCTGGGCGAGGTCGGCAGGGTTGATGGTTGATGCAGTCAGATCGAGTGTTTCAAGTTGAAACCTGAATACATACGCATGTACACGCATGTGCACGCATGTACACGCAGAGGTGTCAGATAACACAGTTGAGGAGATTTGAGTCGAGGGGAAGGAGAGACGCGTCACAAGCTACATAACATAAACTATGAACAACATGCGGCACACACACACACACACACACACACACACACACACACACACACACACACACACACACACACACACACACACACACAAACTCCGCCCCACCACACACGACCGTCCTGTGATCCGTCCTTCAGCTGCCAACAGAGAGCCAACAATTACTCAAACGCACGATTGGAGAAACGTGGCCTGGAGGCGAGGGATGACGGTGTGGACGAGGAAGAGGCGGCGCGGGCGGCGTTGCAGAAGCATCGCCCGCGCATCAAACCCAAGCGACGTGTCCTCGAGGTAAATCGTGTCCCAGCACCTCGGTGACAGCCTGCGTTCAGAGGAGCAAGGGTGCGAGTGAGCAAGAGCGTTTGAGTGTGCGAGTGAGCAAGAGCGTTTAAGTGTGTGAGTGTGTATGAGTGAGCGTGTGAGTGTGTGAGTGTGTGTGAGCAGTAGGAAACAGCAGGGAACACAGGCAGGCAGACACATGCACACGCAGACACAGACACACAAACAAACAGACAGACAGACACATACACACAGACACACGCACACACACACACACACACACACACAGATGCAGATATTTTACAGCCCGGTGACTCACAGGAGGTGGTACCAACGGCGACAGACGCGGCTGCAGATGAGTTTGTCCCACGTGTTGAGTAGTTGGAATATCGCCAGCATCGTCTCGTGTGGCAGCGTGTGGAAAGGAGCAACTTCATCTACTGACAGCAGCAGCAGCAGCAGCAGCAGCAGCAGCAGCAGCACAACCAACACGGTGGCGAGTTGCACAGTGCAAAGGTGGGTTCGTGAGTTTTGGGTGTTGGTGCCGAGACGCGTGCAGTTGAACAGGGATGGACTTCCACAGACACATGGAGAGGCAGAGACAGACAGACAGGCGGGCAGATGGAAACGCACGCAACACAACACAACACAAACAACACACAAACAAACAAACTAACGAAAACACAGCCACAGACCTTCTGCGGGGAGTTGGCGCGCGTGTGGCTCGAGCTGCAGTGCGCGGTTCACGCTAGAGCGAGCGGTGGCGGTGTCTGTGGTCTTGGCACGCTTGTTCTCCAGCACACCAGCGTCGCTGCCGCTTGTCCCTGGTCGACGCTTGACCTATGTGAGGCATGGCGTCCGGCGACGACAAAACGCCACGAGAAGATCGTGCAACCAACAATTCAATTAAGGTGAGCATGTCAGCGTGGCACGTGACACGCAGGTGGGCAGCCAGAGCTTGGGCGCACGCATGAGCTAACGGGTGTACACACACGCGGCTCGTGACTCAGGTCAACCACGCAGCCCTCACCAAATTCAAAGGACAACAGCTACAACAGCGACAACCCATGACAGCGACAAAACCCAGGACAGCGAGCAACAGTTGACGGCAGACACTCACATACCGTGGTTCTTGAGCACGGCGTGAGGTCTGTGGGTGGCATGCGAATGGCGTTGGCCGAGGACGTGTTGAGGGGCGATGACAACATGGAAGACGAGACTGGGGTGACCGCAGGCGAGGCGTCACTTGAATTGGGCCATTCAATGGGCTCCATCCCGGACATGTCGAGGATAATCTCCTCGATGCTGAGGTCAGAGAACACTCGCGTTCCCTGCGAGGAGGGCACCGATGAGGGCGACGACATGGCGTGTTGTCACCAGCACCTTGCTTTGTGCTTGGTTGTCGTGTGGTGTGGTGTGGTGTACTGTGGTGGTGAAACTGTGACACCACACCCACGATCAACGCTAGCTAAGCTAGGTGTCCTTGTGTCTTCGCGTATGTGTACGCGTGCGGAGCACAACGCACAACGCACAACGCAACAACGCAACAACGCAACAAACGCACAACACACGCCAGGTCAGGCGGGCTTGTATGCTGCTTGCCCTGTTGTGCTCTGGCAGTGTCGTATTGTTCACCCTGCTCCGCCGCTGTGATTGGTGTGTGTGTGTGTGTGTGTGTGTGTGTGTGTGTGTGTGTGTGCTTGACAAGAGACGAGCAGCCAACAAAGAGACGACAAGCACAAGAGCGAGGGAGGCAACTGCTTTGTGCCTTCTTGGAGTTTTGGCGGCAGAAATGGCGCCTTGAGCACACTTCCCGCCACTGCGATTTGCCAAATCTTCATTGAATTATTCAGCTCACTGCTGACTCAGATTTCTGCACGTTTGTGCGTGCAAACGGCAACAGCAGCAAGAAGAAGAGAGCAAGGACCACCACACACTCCGCACAACAGCCGACACACAGCAGACACACAGCCCGAGGGGAGCGGGTTGTGTTACAGACATACAAACAGCCAGCCAGCCCACACCTTGCAGCACCCGCGCACGAGCTGCTGCTACATTCATTCTCACAGTCAAACACGTGTGCAGGAAGAGACGCGTGGTGTTGTGCGTGTATGCTGCGCGTGTGTGGACGGCAACTGCGGTCGATAACGCGGAGGTGGTTGAGGCAACCAACGGTAACAGCGAGCATGAGTGGGCAGCGGGGTGTGCACGCCAAGCACGCCAAGCACGCCAAGCACGATGCCGAGCGCACGGCAGACAGCACGAACGTGACGAGCACCACCAGCGCCACGGCTGACAACACAAACACCACCACCAACAGCAACGGCGATGGCAGCAGCAAGCCGCAGCAAGCGCAGCTCGGGCGCGTGGTGAAGATTGCGGGCAACCAGGAGGACGTGCCGGACGACGTGGTCGCAGACGCCGTGGAGACACTGCGGGCCGGTGGCGTCATTGGCGTGCCCACGGATACCATCTACGGGCTGGCGTGCCTGGCGCAGTCCACCCAGGGTGTGCGCCGCATCTACTCCATCAAAGGGCGAAGCGAACTCAAGCCCATCGCCATCTGCGTGCACGACGTCGCTGCCATCGGGGCATATGCAGAGCTGAGTGTGCCAGAGCGCTTGCTGCGCGCCTTGCTGCCGGGACCCGTGACTGTCGTGCTGCCGCGCAAGCCCGCCCTCAACCCGGAGCTCAACCCGCACACGTCACTCATTGGCGTGCGCGTCCCAGACTTCCCCTTTGTGCGCAAGCTGGTGCAGGCCCTAGGCGAGCCGCTCGCGCTGACCAGCGCCAACCGGTCTGGCGAGCAGAGCTGCATCAGCAGCAGCGAGTTCTCGC